>NW_020897731.1:16179724-16218621 GCF_003984885.1 Neopelma chrysocephalum | reverse complement strand
GACTTGCCTTTCTCGTATTGGCCTTTTTAGCCACCAACGCGCTTGCAAGAAAAGTGGGTAGAGCCCTTCCCAAATCTTCGTTCGCGAAGCCTAGCCATGAAATACATCTTCCCCCCACTCCCCTTTCCTTCCATGTTCTCCCTCCTCCCCCTCAGCAGTGCAGGGGGACAAGAATGCAGGTTACAGTCAGTTGTTGTTTCTGCCACTGCTCAGAGAGAGGAGTCCTTCCCCTGCTCCTGTGGGGTCCCTCCCACAGGAGACAGGAGTCCTTGATGGACCTCTCCGGCGTGAGTCCATCCCATGGGCAGCAGCTCTTCCCTGCTGTCCCATGGGTCACTCCTCCATGGGATGCAGTCCTTCACGAATGAGCTGTACAGGCATGGATCTCCCACAGGGGCCACAAGTCCTACCCAAGAAAAGCTTGTTCCAGCGTGGGCTCCTTCCTCCATGGGCTGCAGGTCCCCGCCAGGACCCTGCTCCATCTTGGGCCTCCCACAGGGTCACAGCCTCCTTCATTCATCCACCTGCTCCAGCATGGGCTCCTCCATGGGCTGCGGATGGGTGTCTGCACCCCGATGGTCCTCTGTGGGCTGCAGGGGCACAGATGCTCCACCATCTGCTGCACCATGGGTGGCAGGGACCTCAACTCCAGTGCCTGGAGCACCTCCTGCCCCTCCTTCTGCACTGACCTTGGTGTCTACCTTGTTGTTCCCATGTTCTCACTCCGCTCTTCCCTGGCTAGAATTCTTTTCTGGACAATAGCTTTCTGCTCTTAAATATGTTATCACAGAGGCCTTACTATCACTCTTGATTGGTTCAGCCTTGGTCAGCATCAGGAAGCCCATCCTGGAATCGGTTGGCATTGGCTCCACGGGACAGGGGAAGCTTCTAGCAGCTTCTAACAGAAAACACATCTGTATCCCCCCCGCTACCAAAACCTAGCCACAGAAACCCACTGCACCTCTACATAATAACACAGCTATGCCTGAAAACTGAATAAGACCATATATACCAACACTTAAACGTGAGATAAGATGCAATTAAGCAGTTTCATCTCTCCCTTCAAAACTCAGTTTGATCATTTACTTATTCTCTTAGCATCGAAGTGCCAAACTCAGGGAAAGCATCACTCAGTTCACTGTGTACAGAGGAAAACAATGGAGGAAACATAAAGATTTAGGTACAATTCCAAAAGCTCCAGGTTACAGTGCTGGCTCCTTTCCTAACTAACCCAAAAGACATACTGTATTTACTTACGAAGACACAGAAACTATTGCATGTATTTCTCATACCAATGCTGATATTCAAACTTTTTTGTACGTTTAACTTTGGTAAATCTAAGGAATAGATAAAGATGAAGAACTAATCTAGGGGTGTAGCCTTAAGGCTGTGAGTTACAGGTGGTCCAAGAGGGGAAGATTTTTTTTAGCCTGTGATCTTCTTTGGTACACATAATTTTTAAATATTTTTTAATACAGGTCACATTTTAAGATGCCGTATTGTTGGCAAGAGGTGCATGGCCTTGGGGAATTTAACTTTTGTTCTTCAATAAATGTCTGTGTGTCATGCCACTCTTCACCTTGGCTCACAGAGTCACAAGGTGCTCTCCGGAAAACAGTCAACATGCAGTGGAAGAGATTGATGTCTGCCTCCCTTCCTGCAGACTTTCAATAGCAAAGGAGGAAAAAAAGCCCTGAAAGGACAGGAGAAAATAAAAATATAGCTTTATGGTCAGGGTGACAGAACACTGCTTAAGGGAATCATATTTGCTGGGCAAGTCACTTCAGCTAAAGGTTTTGCACGTGCACTCTTTATTTTTCATATTTTTGACTTGTAATATTTACCTCTCTACCCCCTGACAGTATTTGTAACCTAGCTCTTGTCACCTTATCATTTCAGTAAGGTCATCTCCCATTCTAAGCAACATGTGTGTTATCCAGGGAAATTATTGAGATCACAGTAGAGATAAACTCCCTGTTAAGAGGTGCCATATAAAAGTCCAGCCCTGAGTTTGCCTAACTGCTCTGTGAGATGGCAGACGTGCAATCCAGTCACAGGCATAAACCTTGTTCATTACTTGAGTAATGAATAGCTCAAATTTTCTTAATGAAATCTGATTTTTTGCCTGTTTAACTGTACAAGTATTCATAAACTGAAATTTATAAAGGCTAAAAATATTTTAAACTTGATGAAGAACATTGTGGCAAAGAGGTGAAACTGGAATGGAAGCAGATGTGTCCAAACTATTGTATTAGCCTCCAAAACAGGGCAAATGCCCTTTGTCATGGTCCCTGTTTTGTGCTAGTTGAAACAAGCCAAAATCATTACAGAGACCTTTCTGTTTTGAGTTGACAGGATTGAGTTGAGGATGTCTCCTGCCACAGTTTAAGTTACTGGCATGGGAGGAACCTCCAGTGCCTGGATCAGACCATTATTTCCAGGACAACTGGAAAGACAAACTGGCACCAGCCCACCTCCCAGATCATGCCCTATACAAGTTTGTACCTAAAACAGGAATCCCAAATTTTTCAAATAAGAACTGATCAGCTTTATTTCTAACATTGCTAAACATAACTATATTTTTTAGCTTCTTTCTCAGAAGTGAAGAAAAATTTATATGCAAGTTTTCAATCAGGGCCACTGAAGCACTCTGGAGTGCTGTATACCCAGCATGCACACCCAGTTGTACAGATTTAAAATTGCCAATAGAACGATCAGTTGAAAACAAAGAGGTATAATAGACAGGGTCAGGCAAATAATGAACTGTGCTGCATTTTTGTAACTTACATTATTAGTTATAAATCAATTATGAGCATTTAACAATTTTCCTAGACTACTAATATTGCGAAGATAGGGTGTGTTGAAAGATGTCAATAATGCTGTCATTTTATCACAAAGATGAGATCTAAATTATTTACAAATCCCTTGACTTCTATTGACTCACCAATAAGAGACAGACTTCAACACCATCATCTGGTATTCACCATTCCCTTGAGGGACATTCAGATAGGTAAATTGATTAACCTTGAAGGAACCCTGCATGCATTGTCTTCACATGAAATAGTAAATTAATGAGTTTCATTTATTCCATTAATTCTGGTAATCGCTTCAGCTGTGTCCTCAGAAGTAGCTTTGACTTTTATTCTTATATCGTTGACACATTGTGAAATGTTGTATACAGGGAGTCCAGAAAAAAGCGAGACAAAATAGAGCCATGAACTGGCACTCACATCTTCTCCTTAAAAGTTCCATTAACTACAACGAGACTTCCATGTTACATCCATTTGACACATTTATTTTCAATTGTACCATATTAAACAATCACATATTTGATTTTTAAAATTCTTAGGACTGGTATCTCCAGTGTTTTTTTTTTTCTCTTCAACCTGATACATTTAATAAGTGTATTGTTCTCACAATTATTCTTCAAAAGCAGAGCCACATCTTGGAAAAAATTTATTTCAACAGGAACATTCCCATGGAAATGAAATTAGAAAATAAACTGTTAAATGGAAAATAAAGAATGCAATCAGAAACTTAAGATTTCAACTTATTTTAGGATATTATTACTCATAATTTTGGTTTCTAAGTCTATATAACTTCCACTTTGTGCTTTTACAGCTCCCAGAATTTTTTATAAGTATCTTTTACTATGTGGGAAAGAGTTTCTGGTTAGCTGTAAGCACTGTTTATCCATAGTTCCATCCACTGTGATGGAGAAAGTTCAGCACATGGTGGGACCTTCTCTGGAATTGTATTTGAAGATTGTCACATCAGCAAAATATTACTAATGTTTCTTTACATACAGACCTACAGAGTGACATGGATAGATGTGCATATGTTGTCTGAGCAGTCGATGATGTTGTTTTCAACTGCAGCCTTAAACTATAATAGATCAACATCTGATTAGGGGTTCTCAGTAAACCTGAGATGAGTATGCATACACATGATACATGGAGAACCTTTTAAATGAAATATAGACTCGGTATAGGTGTATAATTAGGTGTATAGATATATAATTTATTTAAGCACAAAACTGTTGGGCATGCACATGCCCCTTTCAGTCTTCACTTGCTATAACTATTCAAACTAATGTCACCATTGCCATGTCTTTTAGTGCATTAGATTATAAATGTCAAAAATTCCTATTTAACCCTATTAAATTCTGCAAAAAAAAGCAAAGGCATCATATTAGACTCTAGCACTTCCTAAGTAACAGAATATCAACAGATTGGTTTTCCATGTCATTTGCAAAGAACAGCGGGTTGGACATGGTGGGCTACCCTGAGAACACACTACATATGAGTTATGATAGAGAAACCCAAAGATATACTTTTTACTTCATTGTAAACACTAGAGGATGTGCCTTCACTCACTGCCATTAGACCAGGAGCCAGGCATCCACATTGTGTTCTTGCCTGTCACACCCTCTGGGACTGAGTGGGAAGAGAGACTTTCTTCAAATAAAAATGGTATTTTGGAAGAAAGAAATAGTCTTCCTGAAACATTAAATAAGGATAAAGGCAGAAGAGATTGGGAGAGTGACCCAAAACAGAATAATCTCTGTAGGAATAGCACTCCCTTAAGGTCTGGATGGAGACCCTTGAGCTCAGCTTCAAGGTTTGGGTATAGGTGATAGAAAGTAGAGATGAAAATGTGAATCTGGTAGCTAACAGCACTGACTGGACTGTGCACAAAAATTTCTTTTTATACTCGAGAAAGCTTCCCAGTAAAATTCATACAGGAAAAAAATGCATTTCTGACAAAAAGGCTATTTAAATAAATTCTTAGCTTCATTATAGCAGTATTTATTAAGTGATCTTACACCCTTTTTCACATTTGTCAGCCTATCACACAGTTCAAGGAAAATCTCTGATGTTTAAAAAGATTTCTAAATGAAAAAAAAGGTGAAATTCTCAAATTATTTTTAATAGTTTCTTTTTGGAATGTACAACCATTGTTGTGCAAATTTTCATCTGAGTTTTGAGACTCAAAAGGTGTTTATGAGTCACATAAAATGCAAAAGTTAAACTATCAAATGACAATATGCAGACAGATCTACTATTCAAAACTTCTTAGAATTACCTATTGGAGTTTATCTTTCATTGAGACTTTACTTTTTCTCTCTTGTTTGCACTCCTCACAGCACATGAGGAGTGCGTAGATGAGTATTGAGAAGATGAACTATCAGCCATATTTCTAAAAACCGTCTTCGGATTGTTTCCATCTGCATTCTGTCAAAATTGCTTAGTAAGAAGAATCTGCTGCCAGATGACTATGTAAAACTTTATTGAAAAATTAAAAATCTCCTACAGAGACCACTGCATAAGTAATAATGAGTTAGGCAGAAACTGAGACAGCACAAAATGGCCTCCCTTCAAATGCTTAACTGAAAATCAATTTTTTTGACAAAAACATTGCTTACAACAAGATAAATCACTTATCATTAAAAATGTGAAATCCTAAAAATGCTAAACATATTGTCATGTTGCTAAGGTCTTCATCGCTGGATCTGAGCTTGCTGAGCAAGCCCACTCAAAATAACATTTCAGTTAATTTTATTGTTTTGCAGAAAGGCAATTATTTTTTAACATCCAAAACTTTTACTGTTCCTGTGCCTTATTACCTTGCCAGCTGAAACTGACACCGAAGCTCTGAATTCTGCTCTCTGAAATGGAGGGATATTCAGCATAATCTGTGTTGATCCATCACAATTTATGTTCAACACCACAATGCAAAAGGAGAGGCAGAAGAGCAGGACAGAAGGGATATTGCTGAACATCAGACAGGAGAGAAGCCCTTGTTTCTGAGCAGGAGCTCATTCATCAAAAGGTACCTACTCACTACAGGGTCTGGAAGTTAACACCTAATTTTTGCTGTATTCCCGACCAGGTCTTGTTCCTTTACCAGCAAGGTGATTGTGTCTTTCATTCCCAATGTGTGTTCAGCTTTCATTGTATGAAATGTCGATGACCTCTTGTCTATCACAGCAGGTTTATGTTAGGCTACATGTAAATACCATTCACATAAATAAAATGAAACAGAAGATGCCATATCCCTGGAAATGTTCAAGGCCAGGTTGGATGCAGCTCTGAGCAACCTGGTCTAGTGAAACGTGTTTCTATGGCAGAGAGGGTTGAAACTAAATTATCTTTAAAGTTCCTTCCAACCCAGGCCATTCTATGTAGTGAATTTACATTCTTAACATACAGGCTGGACAATGTACAGTGAACAAACTGAAAATCTGCACACAGGAACAGGCTTTGTATAGTATATGTGCTTTATTTATTAGGATCTAACACATTCAACTTGTTAGAATTAGTTTACAGTAGTGAATGACAGAAAAAAATTATGAAGAGGTCATTATGCTTTCTTTATGAGTGAAAACAGCATGTTTTGGTGGCTAAAATATTTAAATTTTCTTGCTATTGAAGTATGATAGCGTCTGTAACAACTCCACTGTAGACAGCTCAAAAATTTACTTATTTACCATATCTGATAATGAGCACAGTCAAAGGAAAAATGCATATCTATAAATCTGATGACGGCCAATTGCATACACTCAAGAAAAGCTGTAAAACAAAAGTATAGTAAAATTTCACAACATAAAACTTTCTAGCTGCTAGCAACCCACAGGTCTGGGGTTTCCACAATTAATTTTCCTTGAAATTCCTTTATTCCCATGCTTTTTTATTTTCAAACTCCAGCATACAATAGCAGTCAGTGTATTCTATTAATCCCTCTCATGCATATTATTAATTACTCAAATATATTGAGGTAAACTGGAATAGTAGTCCAATCTCATCCGGATTCAGAAAGCAAAGAAATTGGTCTGATTCAGTTTTGGATAGGAAAATCTTCCACAAGAAAGCCTCTTCCTGGTTCTTAGTTTCTCCATTCTTGCTTCCCTAAGGTATGGAAAACACCATCAACCCAAATAATAGAAAACAGGGCATTTCTGCAGCAAGTTTTGACCCTTGCAGCCAGTAACTCAGAAAACTACGTCCCACTGATGTATGAATGACACAAAAGAGTCACATTTCACTTCTAATCTACAGACTTATAAAGAAAGAGCAAGCAGTTTCACAAAGAAGTCATGGAGATGTCTCCAGAGAGGAAAAGCCCCCAGAGAAAAGGCTTTTAAAGTCCTTAGAAACCAAAGAAACATACCGAGCCAGCTAAGCCTCTGTAAACTAGTTCTATCTCTTCATGCTTCTCAAAAGTGTGCATGTTTAAACATCCTAAAAGCTTTTTTAATTATCAGGAAGCAAATCTCTAATTTTCTCAGTCTATGTATATATACTTACTTTTATACATATAAAATAACATGTCCAGTGAATGTTTATAATAGAATTCATGGGTGCTTAAAAGACTTAAGACAGAGCTACGAGTGTTTGCTAGAAAACAGCAGGGAGGAACTGAGGTGCATGACTGATGGGTAAATATCTAAACAGGAATCAAGCAGAAGTGTTTGCAGCAGACTCCTAAATGGGAAGCTGTAGGGGTGCCAAAAAGCAAACAGAGCCTGGGTGTGCCCTAACCTGTGGTAAAGACATTTTTGACAGCTTTGGGGTTACATTTTACGGTTTTTTGGGGGTGCATCTGTGACTTCATACATTTATTGTTTGGAGGATGGGTCAAAAGAGTGCTTCCACTTCCTGGGACAATGGGTGATAATAATGTGGCGCACATACAGCCTCTAGAAGTTTTTATGCATATACGTTGCCCTAGAAAAAGGAGGTGCAGATCTCTAGCATGGCACTTTATCAGAGGGCTGTATTTGTTTCCTTCTCCTCATCACTCACTCTTGTAGATCAAAAGATATTGGTTACAATTAACACCATTTTCATTGCATAACTACACTCTAAAAGCATGCTTTGTACTTCCTCAAGAAGTTTTCTTTTTTTCTCAGATAATGTGCCCTTTCTTGAAGGGCAATGCAAAGCAGTAAAGGAAAAGATTACTTTGAGGTGATAGGGTCCATAAGAGCTCCTGGCATGAAGGCTTTCAAAATAGCTATTTTATGCACTGAGAGAAAGCAGCTTAAAACTTTAAGGGTCTTTTTCATTTCAGTAAACTATGTCTATTGCTCTGTCTGCTGCTGATTTATGAATGGTAACAGTGAGAGCATTATAGTGGCAATGAAACATATGTGATGAGTTATTGACAGGAAACTCCATAGACAAAATCAAATTTTGAGACTCTTCTTTAATGTGTATCATTAGCAACAGGAGACAAAATTCAGGAAGAGTTGAGATTTTCTTTTGTTCACATGGGGACTCAGGTGCTTCCATGGCCTCTAGCTGTCATTAAGCAAACTGACGATATGCTCTGTATTACAAAAAAAGTTGGGAGAAAAAGAGGATTAGGAGTCCAGGCCCAAAAGAATTGGTCTGGTTAGAAATTTTGTGTTCCCAGGGGTATGAGGCACCAATTATGGGCTGAGGGTTTTCACCAGTGAAAAGAGAAAGGCCATTGAGCTTTGCTCACTACCCAGGAAAAGCCACTCTCCACTGTCCTTTTCGAGAGTTTCTATAAACAGCATAATGCCTTTCTAACTTTGCTGCTGTTTTCAACACAAACAAACAAAGTGAATGGACAGTCTTGTAATGATGAACTGACCCACTTCTAAGCCTACACACTTCTCTTTCTCAGCAGCACTCATGAAACAAGAAACTCTCCTTTTTGATTGTTGTTTACATCAACCAGTACACAAAACACAGTCATATTACAGCTATTTGCAATTCCAGCCTTTTTTTTCCTTCCACAGAAGAACACAAACAGAAAATCCCAAACAAACCAAAGCAGTGAATTGTTCATGTCAGCTAAATAATATTTGCTTATTTAATTCAACAGCAAAAGAGTTTGATATGAAGGTGATAGAGAAGGAAAGCTCAAGAAGCAAAACTTTAACACTAGTCCTTTTGGCTGAACGGCTACATTTTAGCTCATGGTGAATTTTGTGAAGAAAATCCAAGGGTTTTGAAAAGCCTACAAATGCAGTCAGTTATTACATACTTTCATGCCTGAATCTCCAATCTTCAAAATCCAAAACAATGTGTTTTGCAAGAGGAGGATGGATGCTGCATATGTTGTATGAGTGTGTTTTAATAGGAAACATCAATAAATGACAGACTGAGAAAATGACAACTGAGAAGCCTAGAAAAATGCATAGATGAGTTTGCATGGTAATTGCATCCTGCTATAGCTAAAGTATCCCTTGTGCAAGAAATATCTCTGCATTTAAATTGAATGTGGAAATAGCTAGACACTTTCCCACTTTATGGTGTTCTGCGTATACTACTCTGATCAATGTAAAGTAGAACCAATCTTACGCCTTTTGAGACTTCTCACAGGATAGTTTTGACTGTTAAATATCATTCTCAGAGTCCACCTTCGTAACCTGATGAAACAAACATTGAAAGACAGAGGAAAGTCAAAGTACAAACGCTGGGTAGAAGGAAGAAATAGGGGAACAACCTGAAAGCCCTAAGAATGAAGAACTAGTGTAAATGCTGTTTCACAGATGCTTATCATCTTTCCTGACTTGCTACAGAACAATATATGAAAGGCACACCAGTGTTGACCTATGTGACCTCATCTGTATGCAGTTTAACAAATAAGCCTAATTTTCTTCACCATTTGACCCTTTCTTTGCCCTGCAGCTACCTTCAATATTTCTGCACTCTCCTTCATTATAATTCCCAACAATAACAGTTAAAAAATTGTTTCTTGTATACTGGTAATGATTTTGGACAGCCCAGAGTAACCAATCCTTCAAAACTGCCAGAGCTACTCAAAGCCTGAAGCACTTGAAGCCTGGCTTGCAGCTGTTTATCAATGTTATAAAAAGGTTAAAATTTTAACAATGTGTGTGTGATTGTGTAATGTTTATATAGAGACAATAAGAAAAGAGAGGTTCTTTTCTGTTTTGTGAAGGGATGTCTTTTGAGTTGCTTTACAAGGCCTTAACATCTCCAAAAATTCATGTATGACTCCTTAAGTCTCTCATTAAGCTATCGTATATTTCCTGAGCATAAACAAGGAATCAGCACTTGTCCTTTGCTAAGTCAATAAAACAGAGTGAAGTGTTATCACAAACTGTTCTTGATGTCAGGATGCTACAGGTCTCACTCTGAACCAAATTACATTATCCAGGGAATGTAGGAAAGGGTTCTATTCATTCTCCAGCATGAATGAGAACAAGTTTATCCATTTATATTCCTGAAGCATTCCGAACCAAACTGGCTCTGCAGTCACTGTATCTCACAGCTGCAAAAGATATGGCTGATGAGCTGACTGGCGACATCTCGCTGGTAGGACGATCGGTGCTCCTGAACAACATGTCCCAGAATGCTCCTAGATCTGGGCATTGTCCATTCTGACCACAGCAGGGTGTCTGTGATGCCGTTCATACACTAGAGATTTAGGACTGCCTTTGGAATGGTAGAGACACCTGATATTCATTCATCACCAAGTCACTTGCCTCCCCACCAATCTAAGTCCCTGAAAGAAATTGCCTCCCCAAGATTCTGTCAGTACCTTGAGAGTGGGTACAAAAAATGTGTTTGGCCCCTCCATCCTAGACCCATGGGGACATTTTCAGTGACTGCATTTGAGTGACTTTGTGGAATATCTTCCCCTACTTATTTCTTCTTCTCATTTAATTAGAAACTGTATATTCAAAATTTCTCTATAAAATTTAATGTTCTCTGGAGGTAATTGTGGTTTATGTAAATTTTTATGACATACTAATTGCTTGAATAGAACAGAAACTGAAGACTATTTCATAAAGGAAACCGAAGGCTGTTAATGAAAGGCCTCTCTAGAGTCAGCATGGAGAGAGACAAGACTGACTTTCAGCAATATAATACTGAGATAACCTAGTCTAGTCTCAAATACAGCATTTAAACCTTTGGCGACTAAAAAAAATATTTTATATATATATATAAATACCCTCCCCTACAATTCCTGAGCTGGATTGCTGATAGGAGGAAAGACTTCAATATATTAATTTTCTATAATATTCTGAACTTTTTCTGTCACAATATGCTCAGACCATTTGGAATTTTAATGCCTGGAAATTTTGCCTTTTAAAAGTGCCAAAGAATTTTAGGGAATAAATTCCTACTAGAGCAGTGAGAATACAGTACCCTCGGGAAATATAATGTATAACAGTTCTTTGCCTTTGGACACATCTCTTTGTAAGAAACCCAGTTGATCACCATCTTAATATTTTATTATATGGTAACCAGTCACAGAAATTCTTATTTCTATGCTTCATATTGCTACTGAACTGAGCAAGGATGAAAACCAATCACTTTTAAAGGAGTTGCAGTCATTTCACTCCCACAATATTTTATCTTCTCTGCTTTCTCTTTCTCCTTTCATTTCCCATTAAGACGCTGTTATTTTTGGGTTTTAGAGTCGTCAGGTTTCAACTAAGTAAAACCATGTCTTTCATTGCAGAAAACTATTCTCTTTAATGACCTCAAGTTTTTTATGATGATTTATCCATCAGAAGAGGGGGGAGAGGAAGGAAAAAGGTATTCATCTAATTTTATAAAAGTGATGATACAGTATTCTGGATGCCCTTCTCTCTTAAAAAATATTTCTCAAAGAAAGATTTCCTTTCTTTTTATTTCAACAACCTTTGACTAAAGCCCCATATGAGTAACAAATATGTACTGTACTTAGTTATTTTCTAATCCAAGTCTTGCTGGAACCAAGAACCTTTCTGCCTCTCCTTAGGATAACTTTTATATGGAATGAAAAGCTTTCTCTTTTGCACTTCAAAGATTTGGTTTACTTTTCCACATAGCCTTCACTCTGTGAAGAGAGTTGATAATGCTGGCATTGACTCCAAGAAGTAGGAAGACTTGAGAACTGTCAGAGCACTTAGGAACTGTAGAGGTAAGATAAAGATAAAACACAGAAAGTAGAAACAGTCATTCAAGGAGCAATAGTAGTTTTGCAAACTGGCTAGATTTCTCCGTCTACTGGAAAAATTCTCTTTGAAGCTGAAGGAAGCCATGTGTATTCACAGGACGGAAGGGGGAGAAAATGCTCTGAGTGTCCGAGAGACCTCTGAATCAATAACTGAGTATTTGCGACCACTACAGGGCCAGTGCTCACACTGGAATTGTAATGGAGCTCTGTGTTGCAGATTAGAGCACTCCCAGGTGGTGTTAAAAACCCATCAAGAGAGGCTTTTTTGCTTCTCCATAGTTAAGCTATTTCCACTTTAATAACTGACATGGAAAATTGAAACATATCATTTGTTTGCAAACACATGCAGCCAGAGGAAATGTCAACATTTTACTACAGAAAAAAATCTATTAACAATATAGAAAACAAAATAATTAAAATACAGCTAAATAGCATCAGGTAAGAGGTCGGAGATTTGCATGTGTGCAGGACTTATATATATATGTGTGTGTGTGTGTCTTGGTTTAAAGAAAAATATTGGGTGGGGAACTCCAATGAAATGAACTGCCTCCCCTTTTAATTCCCACCAATACAGAGAAACAAAATGCAAGAAGGTATAAATGAAAAATAACAGCTTACTGACAAGAAAACAGCAGCAACCACAAAGATACAAAGGAAAATAGCTTACCCACAAAGAAGGGAATTCACCACCCCACATGCCCCCCCTGGGAACAAACAGGGAAAAAAAAATGGCAGAGGGTCCTCCCCACCAACCACCCCACTCTGCCCAACTAAACAAAAGAAACGAAGGTCAATAAAACAGGGGGAAAAGCAAAAACTGGAATTTACACAAGGAGTTACACTATTAAACTGCCTACTCTACGTCACCTGGTCAAGCTCAAGTCTTGACTGTAGCAGTGACGTTAGCTCAGAATGTCTTTGTTCTCTGCCACGTGTTGCCTCCAGTTCTGGCTCTGTCCCGCTTGGCTTGGCTGGGCAGTAGGCAAGTAGTGGTGGTGGTCCCGGCACAGACGAGTGGGAGGGGAGAGTTACCTGCAAACTCTCCTGGAAATAGCTCCTAGCACAGGCAGTGACAACAGCAGTGGTCTGTGCAGCATGAGATGGGTCACCTTCGTGGTGGTCAGGGTAATGGCGGGGGTTTGCTGCATGGGCAGTGGTTCCATTTGGCTCCCCAGACACCAGCCCATGTGGTCTGGGGAAGAGAAGGAGTTTCCCTTCTCCACACGGCCATTTTTTTTTCCTTCGCATCCCCACCTGGCCCTGGAAGGGGTTGGAATTCATTCTTAAAGAGAGAGTCCCCCAAAAACAATGTTGGAAAAGAGAATAAAATACAAAACCTCCTGCAACTATGACAATGTGTATGTATATATTTTAATTTTATCATCATAAATTATCACTTATATAGGAACAGATGGGATTTCAGGACTGGGCTTGTCTGTGTTGGTTTTTTATGGTGTTTTTTTTTTCCCCCACAAGTCTTACAGAAATTTGGTTTACAAAATTTTGGTTTCTCCCAGTAAGGATTCTCCCAACAAAGAAAGAAAGGTGTGTCTCATACCTGCCAATATGAAGAGAAATTAAATTAATGCTTTAGTAACAACACCAGATTCCACTTAAAGTTTCAGGGAAAAAGTTTATTTTCATTTTTACATTACTCAGCGAGGTTTTTTTCACACTGCCAAAAGAAGCATAAGCATTTCCTAGCTGTCCTGATTAAAAATATGTTTCACCAATGAAATGAGGCAAGTGAATCCTCACACTGATCACAAAACATTTATAAAAGAGTCTATTCCAGGAGCATGTGAACAGATCAGATCCTCATACATACAATGCACTTGTTGGACATAACTAAAACTTTCAGTGTTGTTTCTAAAGCTCTGTTATTTTTTTTTATTCCAGTGACATAACTAAAACTTCTAGTTTTGTTTCTGAATTCTTTTTAGTCTGGTTGACTCTAGCATCAGTTGCCATTTTCTTCATGGTTATCTATTCAAAGTAGAACTATTTGCCTCCAAACTTGTTCTGTGGGAACAGAAATCTCTAGGATTTCAGATGACCCACCACAATTTATGTGCCCTTATTATAATGGTCTGCTAGGAATTATCAGAGAAAAAAAGGCCTCATTGACCTGAAATTTCCAAGGTTGGCTGCAGGAGACACAGGACAGTTACCAGTAATGTCTGAAAAAGCCCTTTATATAGGAAAAGAGAAAGTAAACGCAGTTTAAAAGCTGTCCTAAGAGATTCTCTGAAGCGTTTATGGATGCTCACTGTAATAACATCACCTGCCTCTCGGTGACAATGGAGTGGATTGGCCCCTTGTAGAATAGTGGAGTGCATGCTAAAAAGATACAAGTTTACAGCTCAACTAGAAAAACATAGCTGCATAGTTGTTCAATATGTGACAACCTGTAGGATGCATAGGGAGAGATTATGTTCTCTATACATAGCTTCTGTTGAAAAACAGTTCTTAATTTATTTCTGCTTCTACAATACAAGAGCTGAAGTACTTTCATTAACCATGCTAGGAAGTACTGAAGCACAATTTCCAGGAGAAATTCCAACAGCCCACCAAATGGGAGAAAAGGTGGAAGACTTAAAATGAACAGCTGACAACAGAGCAGACAATTTTGATGCAAGAAAGAGCAGGATATCCATGATGATTTTGGGAACAGCAGAAAGAGCAGACTGTGCAATGACTTACAAAGATGAAAGGGCTTTGAAGGTCCTGTAGCTGAGGTGTGTTGCTGAGTTACCTGGTGAGTATCAGCCTTTCTTCTGGAAATAGAAATTAGGTGATGTATGTGATTATGGACTTGCTTTGGAGTGGATGGAGGAATCATGGGATGTTTCTTTGTCCAGTTTGGATAAAGAAGCCATTTGGCCATCTCTTGCTGGGAATGTGATTTAGATGCTGACTGAGAGAGATATACAAATATAGCTTAGCTGTTGATAATTTTATAATCCCTGTTGCTTGCAGCATTCAGACATCTTAAACAATACTCTCTAATCTCAGCTGAAACCCTGGTGAAGTTCATCATTCTCATAGTCTGGTGGGTCCTGGATAAAAGAACAGTTGTGAATTACAGAAAAAAGAATTAAGAAGTCACCAACATAAATTAAAGGTTATGTGTAAATGCATGCTGGAAATCCCCTTCATTAACACTTATTCAGATATTCTGGTCAGGAGCTTAATAGAGTACAGAGAAAGAAAGGAATTAGAAACCTGTAAGATTGTAGTAGACAATAGTTTCTTTCCAGTCAGAAAAAAACCAAAACCAACAGACTATTCACTATATAAGGGTGATGTGTTTGTTTCCAGCAATCGGTTGTCTTTTTGGTTTAGCAGAAGAATATCAGATTCCAAAATATGATTACAAGTTCCCTGGAGGGGGAGTTTCTGCAAAGAATTATTTAATGTCGAGTCTAAAATTAAATGTGGAATGAAAGTACACTGACAACTCCTAGACTTTGAAACTCAAAACAATTTTGGCACAAAAATCTTAATTCTCACTTTAGGTGTTATTTGGAGATATATTATTTTATATTATTGCAAAAGAATTTTGCAGCATGCACTTTGCTACTTTAGAGTCAATAATTTTTTAATGAATACTTGAGTGCCTAGATACAAAACAGCCTAGCAGCATTTTAAAGACCTTTTGATATATTTGCATATCCTACCTCCTGCTGCATAGGTAAAACTTATAGGAGTCCATGATAAGATAATAAAAAGCTGTGGTCAGAATACTGAATAGCCTTACAATGCTACAAAGTGATTTTTTAAATTTATGTTTTGCGAGTTTTGGGGAGAAAAAAATGGAATTTTGTTTAGTTGACATTTGTGTGTCCTTGGTGACTACTTGCTACTTGTTGGGTTTTTTTCACTCTTTCAGACTAGCATGAAAAATTAACTGCCTTGGGTGGGGGACCGGGGAAAGAAAGGTCAATAAAACAGAGTTATATTGTACTCTTAGCAGCAAAGACAGCAAAAGAGTTCAAGTATCATGGTATTTTAATTTGCTCATTAAACCAAAGCATCTAAAGACACCATTTCAGAGTTCTTTTTCATGGTGTTTATGAGCAAGATAGTTTATTCATGTTGAATGCTCTGCATGAAGAATGTAAGCAGTATGTTACCTCGCTCAGGAACTCTGAGTTTATGCACAACAGAAATGTGTACAGCAGACGTGCAGTCATGGAAACTGCATGTGTCAGTCTGGGATGAAATAATGCATTTTATGTTGGGATGGGTGAGTTTTGCATTCAAATGGAGAACAAAACACTTTATTGATGGTACAGGACATACTGTTGCAAAGCATTTATGTTGGCTCCTCATTATAATTGCTTTGTTGCCCAAAGTAATTGCTTTTCATTTTGAAGTTTCCAGAAAATATTTAGTGTGAATGTATTACAAAAGAGTCTGGTACTATTTTTCCTGTTTTTTTCTTTTTTTTTCATAGGGTTAGAATAGTTTCCATAGGCTGATGCAGCAAGAAGAATCGTACTTGTAGAAGAAAGGCTGAACTAATAAATCAAGACATTCAGCAAAGATTTGAAAGGGCTGAATTAAAACATAAATCTGAATTTGACAAAGGTACAGTACTAGCTTGTACAATAAAAGAGCATATGGATGTCTTCCAGGGCCCACAGAGATGCAAACATTGTGTTTTAAACCAATTGCCACTTTCTTGAAATAGCACCTAGTGTTTTGTCAGTGGGAATGTGGCAGAGACTGTGTTCCTCAACAGCGGAATGTTAAACACAACCTCAGATTTGCTGGGAGAGGAGAAAACAGACAAGCCTCCCACGAGCTCTCATAGGTCTGAGGTGACATTGACCCTGGGCAACCTGGCCAGGTATATTCCCTTCATGGGATCATGCCTGTCTTTAGAAAAGTAGTGGGAAGAGGGCTGGAAAGTGAACGCTGGAAAACTTCACCAGAGAACTGCACTTCTTTCAATCAGGTCTGTTTTCTCCAGAAGGAATCTGGCATGGAACAAATACCAAGTACATCCTTATTTTTTTCTTTCCATTTAATATGAAAGAAAAAATATTGAGGAAGCTTGAGAATTCCACATGGTTTGAATTCCATGTCTGGAAAATTATTTATTTCATCTGTGAGAGACTGAAATGTTAAGGGTTAATGACTCCAACAACCAGCCATTTGCAAAAGCAGCAGGGTGCTTTGCTGACAGAGTGCAAGGTAACAGCCCAGTGGCAGATGGGGTGCACGTCTATTGGTGTGCAGCTACAAGCTGAGTTTTGAGCCACACAGGGGAAGAGGCCAATAAGAAGCAGATCCTGCTAGGTGGGATAATGCTTTTTATCATGCCAATATGCTTACACCACTGGCTCAGGCAAAAAACTCCCCCACATACAGGGAAGTACTGGGACATTCACACATAGGCCTGAAGGTATTCACCCCATCTGATGGGGAATAATTGGCTCAGTTACACTGATGTGAGAGGCACCTGTCATGTCTTAGAAGGTGTCATAAACAATCAAAGACACCCAAAGTGCCCGCAGGCTTATTTCTGGGGCCTTCCACCAGAGGACTGCACATGACCCACAGTGTTTTGACAGATCTGCAGCATTCCGACAGTGTAAAGCTACACCCACTTAGAGGGAGGGACCTGGGTGTTCCCACCTGAACCTAAACATATATTAACTCATTGAACTTTGTGTTCATTGGCTTCCCCCGCCCCTGACAGATCAAGACTGCAACCATTACTTCAACAAATGGACATTGAAATTGCAACTATCAAGTCTTATTGCTGGATCCACGAATGGTGATATCTTTCTAATCTTAACTTTCTCTTTCTTTTCCTTATGCATTTTCTTAAGTGTTATTTTTATGATTTTATATTGCTATATTTCTACAGATAATAACCAAAATAGCTACATACCTCCTTTCCATTGCACCCAAATTGTTCTGAAATAAACCTGCCGTGTAATATATTTATAAGCACTAGTCATTCAGTGTCGTTTCACTCGAATCCAACCCAAGGGATCTATTAATAACAAAAAACTCCACCTTTAGAGGTGGGCCATAACACCATCTCCTTTTCTGGAGGTAGATGGTTTTCCTACCTTTTTTTCTTTTACCATGGAAAGCACTGTAACAGCATAGGCACTTCATCATATTAACACTTTAGAGTTAACACTTTGGATAGTCTACAGCCTATGCTTTCATAAAGGTGGTATGTGCTCAGCAAGTACCCTCCAGATCAGCTGATCTCTCAGCGGGACAAATTAGAAGTTGAAGAGGCTGCTACACTTAATTAGCTATAGAAATTGAGTTAATTTTCACTGTGAAGGGGAAAAGACTAAAACCTGACAGTGGTCTGAGTGCATGAAATTCTGCTCCAAAAAGCTCTACATGGAGGTTATTATCACTAGTTATTGCTGATATTTAGTAGGTACAATATTCCTGCGGTTTGAAGGTTTAGGAGCAGAAGCACATTGCTCACACATCAGCTACTTAGGAGTTACTTGTGGAAGTAACGCTCCTACTGGTTCACTAGAGAAGAGAAGGAGCTGGACGGCTCATAAATCTGTTTCCTTAAAATACCATTAGGGCTTGAATGCTGTACGTCATGCTGGATGATAAGCCAAAGTCCTGTGTTCAGGACTGGAGTCACTATTGCAGCCTTGGCAATAAGCAGAAAGTAGCCTTTCTTAACAAGGATGCAATAGGGGTGTGTGTACAACGGTTCTTATGCAATAAACAGTGTAAAAGGCTGCTGAAGCAAGAAGGCAATGGAGAAGGGAGTGGGGGCAGAAGGAGGGAAGGTATGTTAGAAGAGGAATCTTCATGTGGTAAATTTTTTCACAAGGATTTGCTTTGAGTTAGTTTTTATAGAATCACAAATCATGGCTAGGCTTCGCGAACGAAGATTTGGGAAGGGCTCTACCCATTTTTCATGCAAGCGCGTTGGTGGCTAAAAAGGCCAATACGAGAAAGGCAAGTCCGGTTGCAAAAGACACAGCAGAAAGACTCCTTAGATGGTATATTCTGCAAGGTTCGATTCTTTCTGCGTTGTCTTTTCTCCTCAAGAGTGATCCTGCGTGCCTTCTCAAAAGCATCAGCAGCGTTATAAATGGTCTGTCTCCAGGCCTCCCGATTAGAGGCCAGAGTGGACCAGTTATGGTGATCAATATGCCCGAGGCTGAGTTGTTGCTTCAGGGAGTCCTTGTATCTTTTCTTTGGAGCTCCTCTCTTGCGGCAGCCAGTGGCAAGTTCACCATAGAGCAGGATCTTAGGGAGGCGGTGGTCCTTCATCCTAGAGATGTGCCCTGCCCAACGCAGTTGCGTTCTCAGGAGCATGGCCTCAATACTCGTAATTGCTGCCTGTTCGAGAACAGATGTATTGGTCACATAGTCTGACCAATGGATGTTAAGGATTGTACGGAGGCAGCGTTGATGGAAGCGTTCTAGGAGACGCAGGTGGTGGCGGTAGATGACCCATGATTCGGAACCATATAAAAGAGTAGACAGCACTATGGCTCTGTAAACACTGATCTTGGTGCTTTTCTTCAAGTGTTTATTACGCCAAACTCGTTTATGGAGTTTTCCAAAAGCACTGTATGCCTTCGCTAACCTATTGTCTATCTCCCCATCAATCTTACCATCTGAGGAGATGAGGCTGCCTAGGTAATTAAACTGTTGGACTGAATTGAGTTCTGACTGGCCGATGGTGATGTGGGGACGGTGGGGGACTTCCTGAGGTGCAGGCTGATGGAGAACTTCTGTCTTCTTTAAGCTGACTTCCAGCCCAAAGAGCTCAGCAGCCTCTGCAAAGCAGGATGTTAAACGCTGCAGAGCTGCTTCTGTGTGGGCAACAAGGGCGGCGTCATCAGCATAGAGCAGCTCCCGGACAAGATGGTTTAGGGTCTTAGTATGGGCCTTCAGTCGCCTTAGGTTGAATAGGCTTCCATCAGTACGATATCGAATGTAGATACCGTCCTGATCATCGAGGTCTGCCGAGGCCCTTTGAAGCATCATACTGAAAAAGACTGTGAATAGGGTAGGAGCGAGAACGCAGCCTTGTTTCACACCATTCTTTATTAGAAAGGGCTCAGAAAGTGTGTTGCCATATCTGACTTGGCCGTGCTGATCCTCATGAAGTGAGATGATCATTTTAAGGAACTTGGGGGGACAACCTAAACGTTCCAAAATCTGCCAAAGACCTTTTCTGCTCACAGTATCGAAAGCCTTGGTGAGGTCGACAAAGGTTACATAGAGACCTTTGTTCTGTTCCCTACACTTCTCTTGCAGTTGTCTGAGAACAAATATCATGTCTGTGGTGCTCCTGTTGGCTCTGAAGCCACACTGACTTTCAGGTAGAATTTCTTCTGCTATAGCGGGTATTAGTCTGTTCAGGAGTATTCTTGCCAAGATTTTGCCAGCAATGGAGAGCAGAGTAATACCACGGTAATTTGAACAGTCTGATTTAGTACCTTTCTTCTTATACAAGGTGATGATGACTGCATCACGAAGGTCTGAAGGTAGTTCGCCTAGTTCCCAACAGCGCACCACAAGCTCATGAAATTTAGCATGGAGTGCAAGGCCCCCATGTTTCCAGACTTCAGGTGGGATTCCATCAACCCCAGCTGCCTTGCCGATTTTCACCTGCTGTATGGCCTTGAGGGTTTCTCCTAGAGTGGGGGCAGTATCCAATTCGTATTTCACCGGTTGTTGTGTGATGGACTGAATTGCTGAGTCTTGTACTACACGGTTGGTACTGAAAAGAGTCTGAAAGTGTTCAGACCATCGATTCAGAATGGAGGTTTGATCTGTCAGAAGCGTTTGACCATCTGCACTGAGTAGTGGGCTTTGGACTTGGTATGTAGGCCCGTATGCTGTTTTCAGGGCCTCATAGAATCCTTTGTGATCCCCTGTATCTGCACATAGTTGAGTTTTTGCAGCTAGATCGGTCCACCATTTGTTCTGGATGTCACGGAGTTTCTGTTGGAGCTTGCTGCAAGCAAGACGAAAGGCTGTTTTTCTAGCGTGACAGGAAGGCAGTGCAAGGTGTGCTTGGTGGGCGGTTCTCTTCTTCCTCAACAATTCCTGGATTTCTTGATTATTTTCATCAAACCAGTCCTTGTTCTTCTTGAGGGAGAACCCTAAGGATTCTTCAGAGGATTGCAGGATGCTACTTTTAATATGCTGCCAAATTGTTTCGGGAGAGGAAACTGCAGAATCTGTGGAATGGTTATCAAGCTTAGTTTGAAGGTTTGCCTGGAATCTTTCTCTTACTGTGGCTGATTGGAGATCGTTAACTTGGAGTCTTCTCCTTGGGATACTGCCCCTCTTGGGTTTGAATTTGAGATAAAGGTTGAGTTTACAGCGCACAAGCCGATGGTCTGTTTGACATTCTGCGCTGGGCATCACGCGGGTGTGGAGGACATTGCGGACATCTCTCTGTCGCACCAAGACATAATCAATGAGGTGCCAATGCTTAGACCTGGGGTGCATCCAGGTTGTCTTCAGACTATTTTTCTGCTGAAAGATAGTATTGGTGATGGTGAACTGTTGCTCCGCACAGAATTCTAGCAGAAGTCGACCATTATCGTTGCAGTTTCCAACACCATGCTTGCCTAATACTCCTTTCCAGGCTTCAAAATTCTTACCTACTCTGGCGTTGAAATCACCAAGGATAATGATCTTATCATCTGCGGGCACCTTTTGGGTAAGACAGCGCAGGTCAGTGTAAAATTTATCTTTTTCAGCAGGGTCAGCTTGGAGAGTTGGGGCATATATACTGAAGATGACAACGTGTTGCTTGTTGTTTAGTGGAAGGCGTAGGGAGATAATGCGGTCAGAGTGACCTGTCGGCAGATTTTCGAGTTTAGGGACAATGGAGTTTTTGATCATGAAGCCGACACCTGAGAGATGTTTTTCGGTTCTGGGCTTACCTGACCAGAAGAGTGTGTAACCGGCACCATGTTCTCTGAGGCTGCCTTCCTCGTGAAGGCGAACTTCACTGAGAGCAGCAATGTCGATGTTGAGACGAGCCAGTTCATGGGCAATTAGGGCAGAACGTCGCTCAGGACGTCCACTATTGGCAGAATCGAGCATGGTTCTGATGTTCCAACATGCTAGAGTTAATTTGAGTACACCTTTGGAGGCAGGTGCATGCCTTTGTCTTTTGCTCTTTGTGCGACCGCATTGGAAGAAGATGCCCGTCGGTCTGCGGTTAACCAACCGGGTGAAGGTGGAGATGAGCTTTGTTTAGGCTAAGTATATAAAGAGAGGGGAAGAAGGGGGAAACATTCTGAGTGATGGTGTTTGTCTTCCTGAGCCACTGTTACATGTGAGGGAGACCTACTTTCCTGGAGCTGGCTGAACACCTTCCTGCCCACACGAAGGGGTGAATGAATTCTTTGTTTTGCATGCACAGCTTTTGCTTTACTATTTAACTGTATTTAACTCAATCCATGAGTTTTCTCACTTTAAATCTTATAATTCTCTCCCCAATACTCCTAGTGATGGAGTAAGTGAGTGGCTGCACGGTTGCCAGCTGGGGTTAAATCATAACACTAGGTTATAGCTACATGCCTGGATAAAGCTGATATTACTTCATGTGTCAGTAGAAATAATGAAATATTTAAATTCAGCTAGCCTAGTGACAATAATAGCAATGCTAGCTTTAGCTCACTGCAACATCCAGAGTGCATATTTGAGGTCCATGCAGTTTGTGTCCCAGACATGCTTTTGCACATATGAAAGCTGATGCAACTGTACCTTCACCGCTGTGGCTGTTTGCCCCTATGCTGTATTGGGATTCCATTGTGTGATTCACAGCACAAATGACACCCAAGCAGCCAGATCATGTTTTACGCCAAGCTCTGCCCCTGCACCTGTGTATTGGCATGTGTTTACAGGTGGGAGATGATTCAGAATAAATACCTTTAACCTATCAGGCTAAGTGACTCTGTTATTCTAGGATGACTCCCTTCCCTTTAGCTGTAAAATGTCTGCAAGAAGGTGGCTACATTGGTTGCACGGAAAAAAATCGATGGATTCAGTTTTTTGGGTTGCAATTTAAGATATCTACTATGTAAATGTTCCTAACCAAGGACTGTTAACTACTATATCTTTATAATTTAAATACTAATACATAATGTAAGTCGGGATAATTTGTCTAAGAATCTTACTTATTTCTTTCACAGACCATTAGCTATCACTGCAGCCTGACCAAACACAGCAGTATTTATTCTGTCTTTCTCCAAGCTGTGTAAAATCTCTCCAAGTCATGGCTTCTCTTTATTTGAAATAGGAATAATAGCTTAGGTTTGTGAGAATAAAGAAATTTAGAGGCCTCATTTCTAATGCAGGTTAACCTCTAAAAAAAATTAGTCACTCATTTATACTGATGGATATTATACTTAGAATTTAACACTCAGTGGAGAAATTGAATACAGATATACTACACAATAAATGGGATGATACCAAACTAAAATACAGTCACTTTAAAAAAATTACTCTAAAGTATTTTAAGGGGCTGTATTTTTGAATACTACTACCAATTTTTCTGGTATTATTATTTATTATTATTGTACTTTTGTGGCATTTTCTTAGTTTTAAACATTCTCACTCCTGCAGCTTTGTCAAAAAGTCTAGCAAACAAGGCAGAATATTGACTGACAGACCACATATGTAAGAGAGACATTGATGGCATTAGATGGTTCAGTCGATTGCATAAGTGAACGAAGTGAAATAATAGACTTGTAATGTTATGAGTGTTGTGGTATGTCGGAGAAAAATATTTCAGAAAAAAAATATGATTGTTAAGTTGATGGATCACGATTGGCATGTTTTTTTTCAGCTTTGAAGCAACATTCTTATTTCAATACTATATGAGGAAGACTAGGAAAGGAGAACTGTAATTAATAAAAAGCCAGGCAATGGCAGCTAACCTTGTATTTCAAAATGGATGGATATACTTATTGTTTTCTTGAATGCACAGAAAGTAAATTGCAGTAGTGGGTTATTTATATTAATTTGATTTCTTAATTTTTATATCCACGGTATTGATATTATTCCATTCATCCTTTCCTTGTATGTGCTTGGTTTCTGCTTATACTTTTTCTGTATTTTATTTTCTTGTGGTCTTTAGTCTATACTTTGTTTTGTCATTTAGGCCACAGTATTTTTCTTGGAAGCATGTTGCTCTGGGACATGTTAGAGCAGGGATATAGATCTGAGTTTCACTGTCACATGTCAAACTACTGTGACCTGAAAAGAAAGGGATGTAATTTACCTTGTTTTAGTTAAAGTCTGTTCTAAAATTGGATCTTTTTCACAAGCATTCTTTATTCCATTGTTTGTTAAAAAAAGCAAATGTTCTTTCTAAATTTCCCCTTATTTAGAACTCAGCATAGATACAATTAAATACATGCAAGCAGCTTCATGAACTTTCTACACTTTTATTTTTTATGCTTCTCCCTTTGTGTTATACCAAACACCATGAAAAGAGCACTTTTCCTAAGCAAGAGCAAAATGTACCATATTACAGCTAGAAGTTCAGAACACTGGGTGGTTGCCAGGCCACGACAACATGGAGGTTAAATGATCAATCATTACTGAAACATAAGGATGCTTAATTTTTTAATTTCCCCATTTAGGGATCTGCTCAGTAGTTAAAGAACCCAACCTCCTTATGATTATGAAATGTAGATTGTAAGCATAGTTAAAGAATAGAGAATTAATGCATCTCTATATCCTACTGGAAGAAGAAAATTCCTTCCTTTAAAAAGGTTCTTCTCATTCCCCTGTATTGATACCAGCTATTCCCTAGGTTGTCATGCTGAATCTCAGAGTCATATTGCAAAAATCATAGGAAAAAAATTCAAGCCCTTTGATAAAACTTAAGTAGAGAAACATTTTTGAAACCAACCTAAACCTCAAGTTTATTTCATGTATTGCCAAAAGATTTTTGTAGCTTCTATCTATTTTTTTGATGTGATGTAGACTCCAAAGTCTATCCAGAGTTATCAGATTCAATCTCCATGTCTGAATAGGTCTTAAACTCTCCAGGGTCCTTGAGAGAGCTTTAAACTAGATTTGAAAGGGGAGAACTATAGAATGACCCGAGTAGCAAAAGGAGTCTTAAAACAGGATACCTTCAGCAAGTAAAAGCATCCAAAGATGTAAGCACAAGACAGGACTCTGGGGCATCCTTTTGCCCCCCCCCCCCGGGATATTGACAGAATCAAATACTTCTATAAAGTGCCTGTACACCAATGTCACATTATGGGGAACAAACAGGGGGAACTAAAGATCTGTGTGCAGTCACAGGACTTTGATCTCTTTGTGATTATATAGACATAGTAGGAGAACTGGCATGACTAGAGTGTGATTGTGAGGGGCTACATGCTATTTAGCAGAGACAGACCAGGAAGGCTCAGTGGTGGAGTTGCCATCCATGTAAGGCAACACAAGCTCTGTCTTGAGGTGGATGACAAGCGTATAGAGAGCTTATGGGTTAGAGTAAAAGGGCAGACTAGTAAGGGTGACATTGCTGTGCCCATCTGATCAGGAGGAGGAAGTGGATGAGGCCTTCTACAGACAGCTTGAAGCAGCTTCAAAGTCACAGATTCTTGTGGGGGACAACAGGAGTTGGAAGCAGGTTCAGACTGCTTGGAATGAATATAGAAAGGTTGTCAGAGTAAGAAATGAGGCAAGGAAGGCCAAGACCCATCTGGAATTAAGCCCGGCTAAGGATGCCAAGGAAAACTAGAAGAACTTCTTCAAATACATCAGTAACATAAGGAATAATGTGGGCCCATTACTGAATGGAAGGGGGATCTTGGTAACAGGGGATGCAGAGAAGGCAGAGATACTGAACACCTTCTTTGCATGGGTCTTCACTAACCCATGAAACAAAGGTTAAGGAATGTTGGAAGGAAGACTTTCCATTGGTCAAGGAGGATTGGTTAGAGAATATATAGGCAAGTTTGACATCCACAAGTCCATGGGCCCTGAAAGGATGCATGCACGAGTGCTGAGAGAGCTGGCAAACACCATAAGTAGGCCACTCACAATCATCTTTGAAATGTCATGGAGATCAAGAGAGGTGCCTGAGGACTGGAAGAAAGCGTCACCCCAGTTGTCTAAAAGGGCAAGAAGGAGGACCCAGGGAACTACTGGCCAGTTCAGCCTCATCTCAATCCCTGGAAAGGATATGGGCCAACCTCATTCTAAGAGCCATCTCTATCCACATGAATGGCAATAAGGTGATCAGGAGTAGCCAGCATGGTTTCACTAAAGGTAAACCATGCTTGACCATCCTTGTCTTCTACAATGAAACAACTACCTGTGTGGATGAGGGTAGAGCAGTGGATATTGTTTACCTCGACTTCAGCAAGTCTTTCGACACTGTCTCTCACAACATCCTCACAGGCAAACTCAGGAGGTGTGGACTGGATGAGTGGACAGTGTGGTGGATTGATAATTGGCTGAACAGCAGACCCCAGAGGGCCATAATCAGAGGCACAGAGTCTAGTTGGAGGCCTGTCATTAGGGGTGTCCCCCAAGGTTCGACCCTGAGCCCGGGATTGTTTAACTTATTCATAAGTAGCTTGGACAAAGGGACAGAGCCCTCCTCAGCAAGTTCACTGATGACACAAAGCTGGGGGAGTGAATGGTACCCCTGACTGCTACACAGCCCTTTAGAAGAACCTTGACAGATTGGAGAGATGGACAGAGAGGAACCATCTGAAATTCAACAAAGGCAAATGCAGGGTCCTGCATCTGGGGAAAAATAACCCCAGGCATGAGTACAGGCTGAGGGCAAACCTGCTGGAAAGCAGCTCTGTGGAGAAGGACCTGGGGTTCCTGGTGAACAACAAGCTGTCCATGAGCCAACAGTGTGCTCTTGTGGCCAAGGCCAATGGTATTCTGGGGAGCATTAAGAAGAGCAGTGCCAGCAGGTCGAGGCAAGCGATCCTGCCCCTCTGCTCAGCCCTAGTGAGACACATCTGGAGTACTGTGTCCACTTCTGGGCTCCTCAGTACAAGAGAGATGTGGAGCTCCTGGAGTGGGTCTTGTGGAGGGCAACAAGGGTGTTTAAGGAACTGGAGCATCTCTCTCACGAGGAAAGACTGAGAGAGTTAGGCCTGTTCAGTCTCGAGAAGAGATGACTGAGAATGGAATGTTATTGATGTATCTGAAGGGAGGATGTTAAGACAAAGAAGCCAGGCTCTGGTCAGTGGTGCCAACCAATAGAACAAGACACAATGAGCAGAAACCAATGCACAGGAAGTTCCACTTGAACATGAGGAAGAACATCTTTACTATGCGGGTGACCACACTGGAACAGAGTGGCCAGAGAGGCTGTGGAATATCCCTCACTGGAGATATTCAGGAACAACCTGGACACAATCCTGTGCAATATGCTCTAGGATGGCCCTGCTTGAGCAGGCAGTTTGGACGAGATGACCCACTGTGGTACCTTCCAACCTTATGCATTCTGTGATTCTGTGATCATGCTTCACCTCAGGGTTCCTGTTATCCCTTTCAGCACTACCTGACACATTTCTTTCACATCACCACAAGTTCTCTAGGAGCAAGTGAAATAATAAATATCTTGTGTCTGGGTTTCTTTATAATCTCACTACATTTAACTGAATGGCGGATTTAAGTATCTCTGGTCTTCTATAAACCCATTTTGGAAAAGACTGGTTCATATAACGTTTGAGAGCAGAGCTATAATGTAGTTAAGCAACTGGTGAAAGGGGAAACATCAGGCACCTCTGCTGGGAAAGGTCAGGCAGGAAGCTAGCAGTGGAGCACTTCAGTAATTGGTTTTGAGACCAATCTGTCTAATGACTTGAAGGATGGTATGAGCTTCTTGACAAAAACAAAACCAAAAAATTATAAATGTGTTTAGATGCTGTCTACAAATATTATTTCACTTAGAAGAAGTTGGAAGACCTTGACAGTTCATAAGAATATTGGAGACAGAAAAGCACAAAGGCATACTAGAAAGAAAGGATCCATTTCTTATAAAGCCAGTATCTGATTTTGAAGGACTGGACCCAGGTCTCTGCTCCTGCTGGAGGGCTGTTCCAACAGCTCACTTACATCCATCTTTAAATTTCTAGTCTGTTTTACATCACTTTAAAACAATTGGTCTAAAGCAAAAAAAGTCTGATAATCAAATACTTCGTTTTTCCCCCTAGCATTCATTTCTCCCAGTTATTTAAAGGGAGTAATCCGCTTTTGGTTTTGTTTTTGATGGACTCAGAGACTGTTTATTTTAAGGATCATCTCATAGTTTTCTGTGGTTGTTGAAAGTTCACTCTGTCCTTTACTGACTGTAGGCAACTAAAATCTGTTGCAGTGAATGAGATTTGCACCATTGGAGAGTACTTTAATATGTCCCTTATTTCTGCTGAGATACCTCAGCTGTTATATTCTAAGATAACATTTGCCTTTCTCACAGCTGTACTGCATTGAGGGCTCGTAACAATCATCTGATCAGATAACACATGTGGATCTTCTTTCTCTGGAGATCATTAAAATGCTGAGAAATAGCTTAAGTAGAACACTGGAGCAGCCCAATGATTTTATGATATGTATGTATAGCTAGGGACTGGAGAAAATTTTATTAAGACAATTTCTATGAAAATGTAAACATTAATGAAACCATTATGGAATGCAGGGTTTCAAACCATATACCCTAGGTTTTTAAGTGACTTTTCTCCAGTAACTATTTCTAGATGTAGATATGGTAAATGATGCCTACTTGTTTGTTTGGGTTTTTTTAAACAGCTGAATAATACTGACTTTCCTTCACCAGCGTTTCAAAGCATGGCAAACTAACTTGTTTGGAAGGCTGGAATATTATGCAGACTGTGCAAGTGAAACTACCTCCAGCTGTATGGAGTGGAGCCAAAGGGAACAGGTTGCCCAGGGAAGTTGTGGATACCCCATTCCTGGAAATGTTTAAGGGTGCATTATAGGGAGCTCTAAGCAACCTGATCTAGGGCAAGGTGTCCCTGTCCACAGCACAGGGGGATTGGAACTACGTCATCTTTAAGGTCCCTTCTGACCCATCATTCTATGATTCTATGACACTGGTTTTACAGGTAATGATAAATGGCACCACGTAACTTTTATCTCTCCTGGTTAACAGAAGTCAGGAAATCAATAGCATTTCTTTATTACATACATTTAAGGTGTCTATAACAAACTACATCTTTGTCAGGCTGGAACTATAGTTCCTAGAATTTCTACATTTCAAAAGGAATTCACAGAAAGCTTGAAGAAAGTGTGTAGTTTTTCCTGTGAGCACATGAAACTGCAGGAAAAATAGAAAGGTTGAAATAGAGGATGAAAGGTACAGAATCGGGACTGTCTGCCTGCAGTCAGGGTCTCCTGCCTTGGATATTTGGAAACTTTTCTTCATTCACAGTAAGGTTAGTAGTGGAGGCTCTGTCCAAGTGGCCAAAACCTTCAGCCTAAAGAATTCAAACTTCATCCTCTACGAAAGAGGGCAAGATACTTCCTTCTGTGTTCAATATGGATGCACAGAGAGGCTATAATGTATAACCTGCATTCAAGGCAGAAGGAATTTGGAAAAATTTGTGTGGATAACTATGGATTCATACATTCCAGACAGGTGACAACATCAGAGACCTCTGGATTATTAGAACAAAACCTCTATTCTCAATAACTCTCAGAAGAGTTCAGTGTAGTAGATAATATTAGTTTCATCAATACTGTGGAATATGATGATATTTTGTTTTGGAGTTTGTTGGTTAAACCATTACCTCCTGTCTTTACATAAAGATTCAGTGAGATTTATGTTCTTCTATTTCTTCTGTCTCTCTCTTTCTCCTCAGAATCTTAGTAGGCGGAGATGATTGATGAAAAACTGATTGACTGATGGTTTCTTTGAGTATGTTACATTATTTGGATAATTGTGCGATACCTAACCGTAAAAGAATCAATAACAGGTTGAGGTTTTAGGAATAGAAAAGCTGGACTGTAACAGTTTTATTTTGGCATTTCACAGGGTTTCAATAGATGAAACCAGATGCAAAATACTACCAGAGTACAGACAATCTGCAACAATAAGCCAACAGCAATCACTAGAAAATTGCTTTATTGATAGACCTCTTTAACAACAGCTCAAATTGAGAAGAAAGTAATGATTTTAAAATCTACCTACAGTTGAGCAGGAAAAAAATCTTTATTTTGTTAAATGTGTCTTCTACTTCGTAATCAGAAAAAAAGTGACATAGGAGTTCAATGACATGATAATATCAGGATCATCAAATGAGACACATAATCAGAAAAGAGAAACCAGCATAATGTAGCCAGGGCAAATGTTTGGTAGAAGTGAATGGGAAAATAACACTTAATAAATGAATTAATACCTTTCTTTACTTCCAAGAAAATTAAACATAAATCCCCTCAAAATTATATTCTAAACAACTTACCTAATTTGATGAAATTCAGCACTTTCTGAACTGTCTGCTGCCGTAATGTGTTATGCTTGTTTTTCAAAACTTAGTGAGGCTCATCTCAATAATGTTTTCATTTTTCTAATTTGTTTACAACTTTAGAGTTTCTTAATTCCAAGCTGTTTATAATGGATTGCTTCCTCTTCTGATTTCATTGCTTAAATTCAGGATTTAGGTTTATGATCAATTTAAGAATAGTGACAAAGACATGATGAAAACAATAAATAAACTTCTCTATAATTAAAAAGTTATACTTCCATCAGGGTCAATTATATACCTTTTACTTTTAGATACTGTACAAAGTATTTAAAGTATCATACCTTCTTCTATACATAAATATAAAAAGGGCTCCTAAGGTAACTTAAACATAGAATTCAAAGTCCCATAAAGTGCAAAAAGACAGTGAGGAATCTGCTAAAGATTTTAAAGAATCTCTTAACTGCTTTAGCTGCTTTTAAAAGCCCTGGATTTTACTCCATTCATTGCTGTGCACTGTCTAGTTCTGGGTGAATTTGTTACTGAAAGATTTAGCTATGATAGAATCACATGAAAATTGCAGAAACCCATGTATTAAGAATTTCCTCTTGCATCCTGAGAAGTTAGTCTCCCTCCCTGAGAAGCAGCCTCAACTGCCTTCAGGTTAAGACTGAAGATGCTGACAAAAAAATTTTTCCGAAGACATTACAGATTTTTCTGTTTTAAAACTTTTGCTTTAGTTTAAGATAACACATGCCATATCTTCACCACTTTTTCATAAGAAATTTTATCCAAGATATAAGAAAAAGGGCAAAGAATGGGCCACTGTTGTCAGTCACACGTTAAGAGAATGATATCTCAGCCTTTCTTTAAAATACTTCATAATGCAAGCAAAGGCAGAAGTAATTATAAATGAGTATTCAGTCTTTAAGATTTGGGGGTTTTTCAAATCCCTTTAGGATTTTAATTGCATTTTAACCTTGATGTTGTCCTTGTATCATAAACATTGTACTTATTCTTGCTCTCAGAGCAAGGGTTGGACATCTGTAAAAGAATCTAATTCTGCAGTCTTGGCATATGGCTCACAGTGCAGAGCTAGCAATGACTGTTTGCTACCCTTTAGAGCCTGGTACAATTCCTGTTAACACATTACAGCCTTAAAACAACTGTCTCACTAGCTGTATGTGTTTAAACATCTGCTGGTACAGAGCTTGGGAATACATCCCTAGTGACTTTCAGACAGGGAGAGAAGGATCAGCAGCACCTGTGTTACTCTTATGACCAAAAGATCTGGCAACACAGTTTTATAAGCAGGCAGAGGACTCTGTTAACAAATGTTGATGGATGTGTGGAGAACCAGTATTTTCTTAATCTTACTAAGGACAGGTAATACTGGTAATCACATTTATCACTTCTCACATCCTTTCATATATAAAGGCCAACTAAAACCAGATTTATATTACAAAAACAACAATACTAATAAATCATTAAAAACCAACCAGTCAAGCAAACAACCAACCACAACAAAAAATCCCCAAAAAGGGTTGCTCCTGGCTTAATGTGAAAGGGTAAATGCAGCCACAATTGCAGAAAAAGAGTAATTAGGTTATTATGGGAATGAGGATATGTCAGAAGCTCCATAGTATGTTTCCCCATCCATTGTCATCTGTGTTCTTTGTGGAGTAGGTCTGGTTTAATGACCTTTTGCAGTCCTGAATTGCTGTAGTTTTTGCCTGAAAAGTTAGATGATGTTTTCCTTTGGCTAAGAAAATAAATTAACCTACCTGACTCAGAAAGACTGTCTTTGCCAGGAAAAAAGGAGATGTGGAAGAGCTAAAACATACAGTCCTACTTCAGGAACCCACAAGCTGTATTGCACAGTAAAATTGCATTTGAAAATAAAATTTTTAAAAAACCAAACAAAACATAATTTGGGGCTTTCGTGTGTAAATATATTACAAATTTTTAGTAAGCCAGCATGTACACTATCCTGAGGGACCACCTAGTTCATTTCTACAATGTTAACAATGGGCAAAAGTGAATTTGATGAACTAGAATAAAACACTAAAGTTGTATGAGCTGAGCAAAACTATGTGGGTGATGGCAGCAGCAGGAGTCTGCTGGCTGCCAGGGAAGCTATACAGACAGAAGCTTGGAAGGCAACTGTTCTTTCCCCATGGCGTTTAGAACTACTGATTAATGGAGAATGAAGCTAGTGTTCTTCAGCTAACCTTTTCCAAGGGGAAAAGAAGTCACTTTCAAACTGTTCTCTGTTCAGGTCATTGTTCATGGATTCTTCAGGCCTGGGGATCTCCATTAGCAATTCTGTTTATACAGTTTGGTTTATTAAATATATGCACCAAGGGAAATTATTTTCTTTTATTTTCAGACTAGACTCAAGGCACTGTAGAATGATATCTTGTTTTAAATTCAGTATGTAAAAATGAGGTTTCTATCTAAGGAGCAAGAAAGTCCCATTATTTTTAGATTATGTGTTCATAACTTAACTTCTGTTTCTGAGGTTTCTTTTTTCAAAATATAATAAACTAAGCATCCCTTTGAAACCCATTAGGGAAGGCCTTTCCATACACCAAAAAGTTACCTTAAACATCCTAAATTTAATGAGGTTTTTATACAAGCATCTGTATCACTAAAGTAACAACAGCCAGTGTCTGCTAAGCTACAGATAAATAAAGATGGGGACACTGCTATGAGTAGTCCTAGTAAACTCTAGAACAGAATTTAATCATGTGTGGCTGATGCATTCATTCTGTTTTCCTGCAATCTGTTCCCCTATATTTGATTAACCTTTCCAGTTGGAAGTCTCTGCCCAAGTGAAACATTTAGTTCTTTGGAATGAAAGCAATACAGATATGCAGAGTATCAGGCAACCAGCAAGGTGTTCTGCCAAACTATTCTTACAGCTGATGAAATTTATTTGTTTGTAACTAGAATTTGACAGGAAAATGTGTTTTTGCTGGAGAAAATGTGTTTTCCAATGGCTAGAAATGTTATCCATACCATCAAAATTTGGAAAATGTTAGTGTACTATTTAATCACAGATAATGTTTAGATGCTCACATTTCCTCTTTATTTGTATTCATCAGACCTCTCAATCAGGATGCTTTTCTCATGAGACATTGTAACTGGAGCACTGATGAAATATTTTGATGGCTCACCAAGGATGGAGCCCACTGTATAACTTATGGAAAGCCATAAGAGAGGGCCATGCAGTGCTATTTCCTAATGGATAGTTCTGGGTTTAGGCTGGAATTTTTAGCAAAAAATTATCTATTTCCTTTGGGAAAGGGATCCTCTATATCTGGATGCTGGTGCCACATATATCAGGGTTATTAAAAACTCTTCTAGTGAGGATGCACAGGTTTAAGGATGCAATTTCTCTGGGGAGTTTTGCTGATAGGTGCCAGTATCATTCACTTCACAAATTTTACAAATTAAATTAAATTAAGCTACTGATGTTTCTCAACATCTCTATTATTAGCCACTAGAAGACATAACCATGAGTGCATTGGGTTATAAGAGTTATTTGTAGAGCACTTGGGATATTGGAGTGTTACACTAAGTATGTACACCTGTAGTGTATTTTTTACAGTCTCTTATGCTCTTTGCTATCACCTTGCAGTTGTGTTTTCCTTCCAAGGTTACCAACACTTTCACGGTGTGGTGAATAAATCCTAAGTTCTTTAAAGTGCATCTGTGAACCTTATCTGGTCCTCTTGCCACTTCTCTCTCTCATTTCCCTGTGCACAAGCCACCATAATGTGCTAAAAGGCAAATCTTGTACTCACTTCAGCATGTGTGAAGGACTCCAAATATAGCAGAACAGTGAGATAGTGCACTGAAGCAGTGGTGTTTCAGAAAGACATATATGAGGATTTCTTTGTCCTTGTTCCCTTTAGGGCACTGTTGGTGATTCAATGTATCATGAGGTTTGCAGGAATTTAGTGTCACTGCCCAGGGCACTGGTATTTTTTGGAGGGAGAACATCACCCACTCAGTGCACCTATAGGACACTGCTCCCTAGTGTATTTGCGTGCTGAGTCCTTGTCACTGTACTGATATAGTAGGTACCTCAGCAAATATCCCCACTAAAAACCTTGATAAATATTTCCATTTCCAAAATTTTGTACTTGGCTATAAATAGTTTTAAGCTATAAAGACAATTAAATTGCATTAATTCTATGTTTTGAGTCCTGTACTCCGAGGACAGCAACTATGCCCATTTGTGGAATTTCATCAAGGAAAGAGGTCTCTAAAAAAATCATCTTTCTGTGGCATCAGTTTTCACAGCCATTCTTTTAGGACAGCTTGCTCTGCTCCACAATACAGTTACAGTGGGGTACCCTGAAACAGAATAATATAATCATTTTGGTTGGAAAAGACCCTGAAGATCATCAGTCCAACCATTAACCTGACACTACCAAGTCCACCACTGAACAATGCACCTAAGCACCACATTAAAACCTAGCAGCCAGGCACCTCCAAAATGTGAGGAGCACATGGTCCCTGCCTGTTTGCCTGACTAAGTGACTAGACCTGAGCCTCACTCTCTTATGGCCCAGGCAAGGTAGTACTCAGCAGCAGTTTGGCTGCTCAGAGGGGATCTTTCAAATCCCCTACATCTGAGCTGCTGGGCCAGAGAGAGTGAGTAGCTGTGGACACTTCCTAGGACATGACAGGCAAACATCCTTATCTCAGGGTTGCAACAATTAAATAGTCTTACATATATTTCACTTTCTATAAATAATTAATGTAACTGCTGGATATGGACCTTTATTTCAGATATCCTACAACCTTTGGACTGTCTTCACCTTCAGTCTCTTTGGGACTATAGTAAAATGTTTCTGGTTCCTACTTCTTTTGGTGAAATTATCCCAATTCAGAACTACTGGGTGAGGGGGAGGGAAGGGGAGCATTCATTTGTTTGTTTGGGGGGGGGTTGTTGTTTCAATTTCTTATGTTTGTGGAAAAAGTCATTTCCCACTTAGATCTTGTCAAATCTTGCTGAACTGATTTCCATTAGGACTAATCAAAGCATGGCCTGAGAATTTAACCTTTCTTCAGAAATATGTCACTATTTTGATATTTGAAAAAGAGAAATATATTGCTGAATAGAACTATTCCTTTTTTTAAAGATCCATTGTGTGTAGGTGGGTATATTTTTTTATTACATAAATCATATGGAATGTTCTTCCTTGCATGCAAGCAATGAGAAAATATCCTCAGGCAAGTTGTTTTCCAAAATAATCAGCTCAAGCATTCCCCATCTGGAAAAAAATTGTTATGGCACTGTAGCTTGAAACCAAGTGAGTGATGGAATATGACTGATGTGAGTTAGTGTACCAGAAAATGCTTTTGTTTCAAACCTTATACCTGGTCTTGAATGCAATCAAGGGGTTTAGTTACTCAAGGGCAGACATCAAACACGTGCTCTGTCCACTCTCCTTTACTGCCAACACCATTAATTTTCCAAATGAGTCAGCACATCTCTATTTATTCTTTAATTGATTGGGAATACAGAGTTCTAATTGAGATTGCAAAATAAAAGTTGCAGATTTGATTGTCTGCTCAGAGTTCAGAACACTTCAGTGATCCGAGCTATCAGTCTTACAAATAGTGTAAGCAAATGCAAAACAACAAAGAAAAAATCAAATTCACAAGTTTGCAAAATGAGCTAACTTGTTCTTACTTCCTATTCACGCTGTAACACAGGCAAGAGCAAAATGTATCAGGAAGCATAAAACAAAACAAAGTCAAGGTGAAAACAAAATCTTTCCAACTTTATTTCTGAGGTGGCAAATCATCCTGAAGAGAGCAGCAGATTAAATACTGCCACAGCACAACCCATGACTGACTTGCTGAAATCAAATTAGAATTTATTTCCAGACTCTGACAAAGGAATATGTGTATATAATTTGGTGGAAATGTAATGGAAATATGTATTCAGTGAGAGGCAAGCAGTGTGGAGCATTAGCCTTCATTGGCCCTTGTTCTGGTATCAATAGTTGATTCAAAGTCTCTTTCTCTCTTGAGGACAGCAGTAAATGGAAGCACAGTTTTGTCTTCATTCAAGCCAGTTGTATAATTGTAGAAGCAATTCGAATATTAAGAAAATAAGGTAACGATAAAGTTTAAATTCCCTTTTGTAAGATAGTATGTAATATCACCTACTCTGGCACAACAGGCAGAAAGTATGAATGTGCAGTCAGGGCTTGTATCAACTTGTGAAGAAGGGAAGGCTCGGTTGCCCAGTATTCTAAAACATTGGACCTCATCTGAAAAAAAAATATTTTTTTTGTATTCTGTTCTGGGTTTGAATCTCCTCAGATAAGGACCAGGAATCTTTGCCTTTTAATGAAATTATTTCATTGTTCTTTTCAATGGCTCACTCTATTTCTAATTTATTTTTTTTCTGTGCTCTGTAACTCAAACTACCCAGCCCTCCTAGTCTTCAATGCAATTTTTTCCTTTGTCCACATGTATCCTTTCTGCTGTGTGAGATTTTTGTGCACATTTTTCATGTTGTATCAACTACTTTCCACAACATGAACAAAACCCTGCCCTTGACTAATAGGACGAGTTGATGGTGAAAGAGATTCCTTTTGACTTCATATAATTCATGAAGCACATTCAAAAGTACTGACCAAAGAATCATCCTACAGAATTTTAGACAGAGATGCAGCACCGAATTCAAGGGCAGTATGCATGAGGGATCATAGAATCATAGAATGATTTGGGTAGGAAGGATCATCTTAAAGATAATCTAGGTCCAACCCCTCTGCCATGAACAAAGATACCCTCCAACTAGACCAGGTTGTTAAAAGCCCCCTCCAACCTGGCCTTAAACACTTCCAGGGATGGGGTACCCACAGCTTCTCTGGGCAACCTGGTCCAGTGCAGTACCACTGGCACAGGAAAGAATTTCTTCCTAATATCTAATCTAAACCTATGCTCCTTAAGCTTAAGGCCTTTTGTCCTATGCTCTTACAAAAAGTCCCTTTCCCGGTTTCCTGTAGGCCCTCTTCAGGTATTGGAAGGCTGCTATAAGGTCTCCCTGGAGCCTTCTCTTCTCTAGGCTGGACAGACCCAACTCTCTCAGCCTGTCTACAGAGGAGAGGTGTTTCAATCCTTTAAAAATCTTTGTGGCCTCCTCTGGACTTGTTCCAACAGGTCCACATCTTCTTTGTGTTGGGGGCCCCAGGGCTGGACACAGTACTCCAGGTGGGTCTTGCAAGAGCAGCACAGAGAGGCAGAATCAGCTCCCTTGACATGCTGGTCACACTTCTTGTGATGCAGCCCAGGACATAGTTGGTTTTCTGGGCTATGAGTGCACATTGCCAAGATCTGCTGAGCTTCTCGTCAAGTTCCTTCTTGGCAGGGCTGCTCTCGATCCATTCTTTGTCCATCCTGTATTTGTGTTAGGATTGCCCTGGCCCAAATGCAGGACCTTGCACTTGGCCTTGTTGAACAAGGCCACCTCTCAAGCCTACATGGTCCCTCTGGATGGCATCCATTCCCTCCAGCCCATCAACTGCACCACAGTGCTTGGTGCTGTAGTCAAACTTGCTGAGTGTGCACTCAATCCCACTGTCCTTGTCACCAACAAAGATATTAAACAGTCTCAATACCGATCCCTGAGAATGGTATAGGACTTCTTCTTGTAACAAATGTATTACATGCTCTTAGATATCCACAGATCCAACTGCTAAGTTTAAATTCACAAGACAGTGTAATGGTTTAATTTTATAAAACTCTATACTCTTTTTTAAAATCGTACTAAATATTGCCAGTTGAGCCAGCACAATTTTATGCATAAGACATAGTGCTGTATAGGCTACAGAAGTGCTCACTTCCAGCTAAATCCAAGTGTGAATCGTCCTTACAGTACATGAAATGGGAGCATGGGGTCATGCCGTACATGGTGGAGCAGGTACTCTCTGCAGCCCATGGAGAGCCCACACTGGAGCAGAAGGAAAGGGTAAGGAGGAACATGCAGCAGAGAGGAATCCCGGTGTCCTGATGGACCACCAACCAGTGCTGCTCTTTGCATACTGCAGGTCACATTCAGAGAGGGGGAAGGAGAGGGATTTGGAGGGAAGGAGTGGAATTGAGCATGGGAAAGGTGGAGGAGAGATATTGATTTCATGTCTGTCTTTTTATTTTCCACTACTCAGATCAGTAGTCAAATACTTATTTTAATTGACCATTAACTTTCCCCAAATCAGGTCTTTGTTTTTAACCCATTATGGTAATTGGTCTTTATCTTGCTTCTGGTTTTGGGGGGTTTTCTTTCATTATTTTCTCACCTACTTACTGCCCTCTCCCGGTAAGTGTGGAGGAGTGTTATGATGCTGTTAGTGAGAGATGCCCCTGCCTGAATTAAGGTTCAAACTACTCCAAATGCCAAAGTCAATAATACCGATTTTATTTAACAATAAATGTGAAATAAGATAGAAATATATTTAACAATAA
>NW_020897731.1:16085820-16179714 GCF_003984885.1 Neopelma chrysocephalum | reverse complement strand
TATTTAACAATAAATGTGAAATAAGATAGAAATATATTTAACAATAAATGTGAAATAAGATAGAAAGAAATAGAAAAGCAGGGGGAAAGGAAGGGGGAAGGAGGGAGTGAGAGTGAGAGAGAGAGAGAGAAAGAGAGAGAGAGGGAGGGAGGGGGAGAGAGAGAGAGAGATCAAGCAGAAGGTAGTCATCACCCGTGGTGTCCCCTCGGTCTTTCTTCCCCCTGGGCTTCTCTCTTGGTGGTGAGCATCCCAGAGTCATTCTTCTGGGGGTACACCTTTATACAGCCCAAGTTCTGGGGATCCAAAGGGCATAGATGCTGTTCCCATAACTTGGGGCAATATGTGTATAAGCAGTTGCTTCCTCTCCCACAGTTTGCCACAGTGGAATTTTTGTCTGGATGTGCTAAGCAGGATGTGCTGAATTCCTCCCTTTTGTGCTTATCTCAAGTTCCTGCTGTGGTGGTTTATCTTATGGCAAATTCCCTCTGTGGCTTTTACAGTGTTTTGAGACAGGCAGTTGTATTCTTTAGGTTCTTACAAGGAGTAAGTGAGCAACTGGGTGGGGGTTTGTCTTCTATCCAGGGCCAAACCACCACAGTAGTATATGCAGGTCATTCAAAATTGAAGCATGTTATTGAATGGCTGGGTGATAAAAACGAAAGACGAAATTTAGTGTTAGCAGTTCTAATTAATGATCACAGCAAAAAGACAAAAAAAAAGCCCTAATAACAATGTTGGAATTGTTCACTTCTGCTGTTCAGTATTAAATCCAAAGAAATAACTAACAAACACAAAATTTGATAGTATATTCTGATGATTTATGACTGACTCTATTTCAAAAAAAGTTGAGTCACATCAACAGGTCAACTATCCCAAATTATGACCACAGTTTGGAACACAAATACATTTTAAAGGGTAGAAGTTCCAAAATTAAATTCAATTCAGGATTTCTACAAGCAAGTTTTTCCTAAACAAAGATATCATAGTTGTGTTTCTGAAGCAACAATACCCTTGTATGGGTATGAGGCCTGTTTTCTTTCTGGGCCAGACTATATGGTGAAATTGTCTCTCCTGAAATGCATCAATAGTGATGTGATTCTTATGATTCACAATGCAGAGCTTGGGCAGAGGAAAAACACACTGCATAATGCAAAATATAGTGCTTCAGGGAACATGGCTGATAAGGGAGAAAGGAACACAAACTATAACTAAGCCAGCAATAAACTAAAGAAAATTGCCTATGAATATTTTCTTAAACCAATTTGAATTTAAATATTTTAATTTATTTCATTGACAATATTTGTTTTGCTTCTGATTGGATTAGATATAGCATACTTTTTCTTATTAACTACTGAATGAATTAAAATAAATTTTGAATTTATTAAATCTTGTTTATTAAATATTAGAAAGTACCAAAACCAAGATTTTCCAGAGAGGCAAATAATTGATTTTTCCATTAATTTTTTACTGTCAATAAAATATCACTAGAAAATATCTGACCAGCTTTGTAATTTGGTGTACTAATAAAAGCAGTTTAGTATTCTGGGAATTTACAGACTAAACTACCGTATCTATTTCTGATTCAAGGTAAATCATTACTATCTCCAGCTGTGTAATCACTACCCCTATACTGAGAATTATGCCTCCTTCCCCACCCTACATGCCAGTTTACCTGTGTGACTACTGTCTTACTAGTTCTGCACAAAATTATTTAGGTCAAAGATAGATGGAAGAAGCAGTCATATGAATTCAAAGAGGGAAATATCAACTTGGAAGCAGAAAATAGAAGAGAGAACATTGTGTGGGGTAGTTAATCAGCTTAGATGGGTTAGTCCATCTGATTGTGCCCCAAACCTCATCAAGTGCTACATTTCTTTTCAAAGACCAAACATAAATTACTGAATCATGCAGGTGTATTTAGATGTTTACTTATGGTCCAGATTCCAGACTGCTAATTAGAGGCATTAAAAAATAACTCCCTGGAGTTAGACATTCATTTAGTTTAGAGATTGCTATTCCCAAACAAATTATAATTTGTTCCTTGCTGTATTTACTATTGTGTCTCACTTTCTAGTGAAAGTTTTCAGTAGGAAAAAGAAATCTGCCAGATCCCATGAGAAAGGAATTTCAAGCAAAGAAATATTGTTCTGAGAAAGAAAAAGGTATGGAGGTGAATTAATGTAGTATCAGAGTGACAGGTGTTTAGGAACCCCTTAAAGACAGCAGAAGTAAATGACAGCTGTGAATGTAACAGAAAGCAGACTGTGAGCCTGTTAACATTTTCAGAAATTAAAGTTGCTATCTGTCTCCAAAGCATACCACAATGTGCAAAGGGACAGGGTCACCGTAACCAAATAGTGTCATCATATGGCTAATTACACAGCACCTCTCCTGTGGCTGACACACATGACAGCCCACTGTTACGACTCGCGCTAGGAAAAGGGGAGGGGGGAGTAACCCAGGTTTTTATCAATAATTCCCTTGGGGTGGATTAGAGTGAAACGACACTGAATAATCGGTGTCTGAAAACATTTATTGGTAGGGTTTATTTCAACAATTTTGTATCAACAGGCATGCTAGCATTTTGGGTGTTGTCATCTATATCATTTATAGCAATATGGTGTAGGGATAACTTTGGGGTGGGAAAATGCATAAGGGAGAGAAAGGAAAGACAGGATAAGGGTAAGGGAGAGTAAGGGAAAGAAAATATGAGAGTGGAAAGATGCATATAGTCACCACCCACGGGGTCCAGCGATGACACTTGGTAGTTGCCTATTCCACGTCTGTCAGTTGAAGTGGTGGCCTTGATCTGCTGGGGGTGAAGGAGGGAAGCCTTCACACTCGAAGAAGTTATCAGTTATTATATCCATGGTTAGTGTCACGGGCCATGTCTCGAGCCTCCAACCTCTCCCTGGGCCTGTGCAGAGTTTTTTTGAGTCTGGCCTGGTTCCCGCCTTCAAAGATTGGCGGGGGGGGGGGTATGGGCCCAGTTGCCCATCAGAGGTGTAAGGCAAAAGTCAAAAGCCTGCAAGCTCGGCTCTTCACTGGAGGGAGGGGCAGGCCCAACTGCCCATCAGAGGTATAATGCAAAAGTCAAAAGCCTGCAAACTCCTGGAATGCATAAATCATTGTTTGGTAACACCAGGAACCTCAGTGTTGATGGGAGAACCAGCTCTGTGCCAACCTTTTATCATAATGGTCCTACAAAGGTAAATTAATCATCCTGCATGGTTTGGGTGTGAGTGGAGACAATGGGACAGGACCCAGCCATGGACTGAGACCTTTTCAGGGACTCCAGGGAAACTACCACACTGCGCACAAGAAGGTACTTGTCCTACAGCAGAGACATAAAAAAAGGGTCTAAGAAGGGTAGCAGAGATGAAAGCCCCCTTTGGGAAATTTGTATTTACTGGTAAATATATGTCCCTTCTCAACACGCATTTGACCATAGCTATTGCAGTTTTTGTGCAGTTTTTGTCTTTTACACGTGAGTGCTCTCCAATTGTTATAAAAACTCTTTAATTGGTTTCCTTGTTGAGTCCTTGGAAGCCCTGTCTTGCACAGGAACTGAGTAACAAGCAGACAAGAAGCTTGTTTAATTTTTCCTTTAATTCGACTATTTTGTTTAAAATACATCTTTTCAGTGCAGGAGAATGAAGTCTGTCAGGTGGCTTTCAAATGTGGTTGCTAGAAACACAAATGTAAACAAAATTTAAAAATAAAATCCACCTTCCACCAGTAATGAAGCCATCAAAAAGTGTAACACTGCACACAGAAATAGGTCCCATTATGCAAATGCATTGCAGAAGATCTTAATAGATGGGAGCCCCTCTGTCTCAGTCTATGTAATTATAATGTACTGTATATAATTAAAATTAATGTAATTAAAACAGTCTCAGTACCAAGTTCAATTATGTCACTCAAATGTTGCCCCTAGACACACCAGAACTGGCACATCAGTATTATGGAGAAGATAATCCCTATATCCTTTAGACTAATAAACAGCTGGGATCAAAAAAGAGTCAAAGGGTAAAAAAAGCAATGTTGAAATTCTTCTTTTCTTAAAATAAAAAAAAAGGTGCTTTTACTCTTAAGAGAAACTCGCATATGAATATATACATTAAGTAGCAAATTAAACATCTAACAGGGCAAAACCCAGCAGTTTAATCCTCTAATGTAATTCTGTATCAGTAATAAAGATGATAAATAGTATTCCAACAATTAGTCGAGTAGAAAAGCTAGCAAAACCTATAGATTTATGATCCACTGTTAGATGAACCTCAGTATCATCAGCTTTACATCACTGCCATTCTCAGCTCTCACCCATGTCCCCTATCTCTCTTGCTTCTTGGCTGGGCAAAAAGCCCATGCGGCCCAGGAGCAGATGTGCCCTGCCAGCCACCTCCTGCAGCATCAACCAGAACCTTCTGGCACACAGCAGGAGGACAGATATTCAAGGTGAAAATTTAGGATGTGAGATATCAACCCTCCAAGCCTTCCAGCATTCTTTCCAAGTGGGTTAAGTTGTCCACCAGACTAAAGGATGCAGATTCAAAGTGATACCACAGTTCTGTAAGCACCTTTCTTTTTGGAAACAAGGCTAAGAACATAGCCAAGGTGGCAAACAGCAAGTTTGTGTTTGTGGGAGGGGGGGAGAAAAAAAAAAACAAAACCACAGGCTATTGGGACACATAGAGATATACTGACAATTGCAGATGTTTCACATTTCAATGCAAATGGTAAATGGATGATCCCAATCTTAATAAAAATCTTGATAATATCTTCATAAAATATTCCTGAAATGGTTACTGTATAGAGCATTGCAAATGTCTTCTTTGACGTTGTCCAAAATGTTTCTGAGGTTGGAAAGTGATGCTATAAGAATACCCAAGTTTTTGCAGAAACAATGCTGATCTTGAACGTCCCAATACAAGTCCCAAACCTAAAATTGTCTTTCAAACAAGATCAAAGTTATGTCCTAGTCTCTCAGCAATCATGAAAGACTGCATCCTATTAGCCCCCTAAACACCATCAGTTTATATAGATCCTATTCTTATATTACAGTGATAAACTTTAACATTTCTGAAGTCCTTTACATAGTCAAAGCCTTTTGCAGTTTTTTCTATGGGAAGAGTGGGGCAATAATTCTACTTTCTGTCTATCTTTGAAGATTCTGTGTAATACCTTCTATCTACAAGATAACTGGAATGGATTAATAGGATAAGGCTGAACCTTATCAACACTAAAACAATATTTCAGTTCAGCAGTGCTGCCCTCTTGTTGTGATAAGATGAATGCATTCCTGAGTGTGAAATGGAACGATTTCACAGGAGCTCATCATTTCACAGCTATTTTGCCACACATTTTATATCTGAAAATTATCTTAAATTACTAATATAGACTAATAATAATAAAGGCTCCAATTTTCACAGAGCAATAGAAATGCAAAGAGCAATAGAAATGCAATATATGGAATGTTTGGTCTTCTCTTTGTTATAAATTTATATGCATTTCCATGTTGGGGGTTTTTTTGTTGTGGGGTGGGTTTTTTTCTTAGGGAAAAGAACAAAAAATTAGCACGAGAGAGAAAAAGAAAAGTAGGGCAGCTCCAGACTACAAGATATTTATATAGCTTAGTTGGTTTTGAATGGCTAAACCTGGAGAATTTCACCATATAAACTCAAGAATTGGAGTTAGGCAATCTCAGATACATTAATAGGCAGAAGAGGATAAGTGAGGCACCAGATGACACAGTCTTATCTCTACAGAGAGTTGTGGGGTGGGAGCTGAGGAACCGTCAACCCTGAGATTATACCAGTTGGTTAGAGCATGGTGCTAATAACACCAAGGTTGTGGGTTCGATCTCTTACAGGCCATTCTCTTAATTAATTCACTTTATAATCCTTGTGGGTCCCTTACAGTGCAGAGTATTCTGTGATTCAGTGTAACCTCAGTCCAGGAATGGACAGCCAAACCAGCTGAAAGAGCTGTGAAGAGAACAGCGAGGAAGAGGAGCACAGATGGGTTTGTCAGAGATAAAATGCATGAAATCAATTTTCCCAGTAACCTGGTAAGATTTCCCAGGAACATTTTTCACAGTAGTCAATCTCCTCTCTTTTCCAAGACTAGTAATATTTTGACACTTTCTCACATCACCTTCCTACAAATAGGCTAGGGAAGCCTGGTCCAGACAAAACTATTACATAAAAACTATTATAGATTGCAAAACTGTCTGGAAAACTCTTAGCAGAAATTGAATATTATTAGTTTATGATCAAAATGGAAAGACATACTAAATGTGGTTTTGCAGGGTTCTTTATTTGGTCTTAATTGATATATTTGTATTAGTTAATATGTATGTTAAAAGACCTGAAAGATAGAAGAGACATTATTCTCACTAAATCAGTACGTCATATCACCTTGGAACATACCACTACTATGACAGAGAGCAGCATTAGAATTCAATACCATCTTGATAAATAGGGAAACAGACTGAAAAAAGTAATACAGCTCAGCAGGGAAGGGTACACATATAGAGCCAGGAATAATAAATTGCATGACACAGGATCAGGAATGATTGCCCAGACAGCAGTTCTGCAGAAAAGATATGCAGTTTATGATGGATTACAAGGGGAACACAAACCAACATTGTCACTCATTGCAAAAAGACAAACATCTATACTAGAACAAGCCCACAAAGCTACAGCTTAGCAAACACATGAATTTCTTTGTTGTAAAGCAGTTTTTAGTGCATTTGTGAACAGTACTTTTAACCTCTATGAATTCCAGTGGAAAAAAATTTAACCTTTTTAATCACAACACATAAAATTTGTACACACATGTAAAACCTGTGGATTATTTTTTGGCTCATGCAGCATCAATATATTTATTCACAAAATCTCTTAAAAAAACTACTACAGATAATGTGCTGAAAATTGTAAAATGTTCCCCTGTTGACTTCCACACATGATTAAATTTGCATAGTTGGATATTTTAAGGATTCATTTTCCTGATATGGTTTATGCAGAATTCATTAAGAGGCCAGGAAATAAAATAACAACTATAATTGTGATTGTCCCCTCCCAGACTCGTTAGGAGTAATTTCTTAGAGTATTATTGCACTCTAATTAGAATTTTGTGAAATACAGATTAGTTTAAAAGACTGGAATATATATGCAACCCATAAGACTGATTAGAATTCCTGTTATTTGTTCCTGGTAATCACAGAATCATAGAATATGACAAGTTGAAAGGGATGCACAAGGATCATCGAGTCCAACTCCTGGCCCTGCACAGGACCATCCCCAAGAGTCACACCATGTGCCCAAGAGTATTGTTCTTGAACTCTGTCAGGCTTGGTGCTGTGACCACTTCCCTGGGGAGCCTGTTCCAGAACCTAACCACCCTCTGGGTGAAGAACCTTTTTCTAATATCCAACCTAAACCTCCCCTGACACAACTTCAGGCCATTCCCTCGGGTCCTGTCACTGGGTACCACAGAGAAGAGATCAGTGCCTACCCCTCCTCTTCCCCTCACGAGGAAGCTGTGACTGCAATGAGGTCTCCCCTCAGTGTCCTCTTTTCCATGCAACAGGGACTGCTTGAAAAGCACAGGAAAAATCTTCTTATTTCATTTTTTTCTATTATTTGCTTAGAAACAGAAAGAGAAATAAATACCTCCTGATATGGGAATGACAAACAGTATGTTTACTGGAAAATATGTCAGTCAAAGGCAGTGTACTTTAAGTTCTTGACAGTAGTTACTCAGCTCACCATTTCAAATGCTAAATCCAAACTCCATTACAGCACAGGTGGTTTATGGACATTCTGATGGTCAGTACAGCAAAACACTGTCACTAATAGAGGTTGAAAAATTTTGATAGTAGGCAAAATACATTTTTTCTTCAACCCTGATCATTCATCATTGTAATCTACAGATATGAATTCTGTGAACTGCACAGAACAGAAGGCCAGGGAGTGAAGCCTGAGGAGTATCAACCGATTATCATTATGCTTAATGTGTATTTATTTATATTGTCCACTGAGTGGACAGTGAGGTGGATTATGAACTGGTTGAATGGTAGATCTCAGAGTGCCATAATCAGAGGCACAGGGTATAGTTGGAGGCCTGTCTTTAGTGGTGTCTCCCAGGGTTCAATACTGGGCCCAGGACTCCTTGACTTATTCATCAGTGACTTGGATGAAGGGACAGAGGCCTCCTCAGCAAGTTCATTGATGACACAGCTGGGAGGAGTGGCCAATACCCCAGAGTGCTGTGCAGCCATTCAGAAGGACCTTGACAGGTTGGAGAGATGGGCAGAGAGGAACATTATGCAATTCAACAAAGGCAGATGCAGGGTCCTGCACCTGGGGAAGAATAACCCCATGCACCAGGACAGGCTGGGGCCTGACCTGATGGAAAGCAGCTCTGCGGAGAAAGACCTGAGGTTCCTGGTGGACAACAAGCTCTCCATGAGCCAGCATGTGCCCTTGTGGCCAAGAAGGTCAATGGTATTGGAGCATTGCAAAGAGCAGTGCCAGCAGGTCAAGGTACATGATCCTGTCCCTCTACTCAGCCCTAGTGAGACACATCTGGAGTGCTGTGTCCACTTCTGGGCCCCTCAGTACAGCAGAGACATGGAGCTCCTGGAGTGAGTTCAATGGAAGAGCAACAATGATTAAGGGACTGGAGAATCTCTCTTACAAGGCAGGACTGTGGGAGCTGGGCCTGTTCATCCTTGAGAAGAGATGACTGAGAGGGCATATCAACAATGGCTATAGGTATCTGAAGGGAGAGTACCAAGATGGAGCCAGGCTCTTCTCAGTTGTGCCAACCAATAGAACAAGAGGCAACAGGAAGAAACTGATGCACAGGAAGGTCCATTTGAATATGAGGAAGAACAACTTTACTGTGCAGGTGACCATGCACCAGAACAGAGTGGCCAGAGAGGTTGTAGAACCATCTGGACACAATCCTGTGCCATGTGCTCTAGGATGGCCCTGGTTGAGCAGGGAGGTTGGACCAGATGACCCACTGTGGTACCTTCCAACCTTACCCATTCTGTGATTTAAATGATGTGGTAGAGGCAATACTTAGGAGCAATAACTCACATTCTAAGTTGTTATTTATGAAAATCTATGAACAGAAGGAACTTAAATGTAAAAACAGCTAGCAGAATATGAGCAAATCTGTTGGCAGGATGCAGTCACTAAAGTATACTCAGAAATTCTGCTTGTCCATGAGGTTCACCCATTACAATAGACCAACAAAGGCTCAGAAATATGTAATTGCTCACATTGTGACTTTTCTTTAGATCAAGTTATGCCTGTGCCTGTTGAGGATGAAAGATGAAGAAATAAAGCACAAAGAAAACCCCTCTTTGCCCAGAGGCTTACATTCCCAGAGTTACCGTATAAGACAAATCAACAATATTAGCCATTGTCTTTCACTGAATGGCAGGAAAGGTGATATCTTCTTCCACGGAAGACAGGCCTTATCATCCCAGACCAATGCAGAAAAAATCACAACCACTGGAGTAAAACTCGTGCATCAGAGTGGTCATGGACATAAAAAGACACCTCTCTAGGGTTAAGCAAAGAGACTCCAGGTATGTTAATACCTTCACATGAATAAGTGGGTCCCAAACAGAAAAACAACTCTGAGCCCTCACAGCAGAACCTTTTATCTCACCATTCATGCTGGAACCTCCTGAAGCTGCAAGAGTGTGATTCAAACCTCATGCCCAATGGATGATGAAAATACCTGCACCTATTAGCCACATGGGAAAGAGACTTCAGTTGGAACTTGGTAAACAGCCTAGCCCTGGCATCTTGAGCTACCCAGCTCACAAATCACAGACTCTCAAGGTCACACAGGTAACAGGATGCACATGGCTATGTGCTAATACCAGAAAGCGCGAAGTTCAGAGGAGCTTCCTCCAACAAGGGCAAAGAGAGACACCTTATTTAGAAATTAGGTCCTCTTCTTCTGGGAGGAAAGAGTAAGCCACTCATTTCTGACAGTAGGTATAGACCAGAGAGGCTTCATTAGTTGTGTGCATTCTCAGCCTCTGGGCATATGCAGTGTCAGGAAGAGAAAGCACCAGAGAAGCATCCTCCTCTTCCCTTTACATAGAAAATGGTGATACAAGGCTACAGGAGGTATCTTTAAGCAGCTTCAGCTTCTGAAGTTGCATGCCTGTATGGCTTGTGTCTTTTGGTATTCCTAAGGAAAATCATGACTACTTCATACACCATCTCTGCAAAGTGTGAGTCACTCATCTCCACCCCTATCCAGCATGCCAGATGCATTTCTTAACGGATAATAGAGCAGAGCAATGTAGCTATGGGCATCAGGCAGAAACCTATCTTGAATTGTCCTATTCTCCCTCCTAGTATCTGTTGCAATTTTGAAAGGTCCTTGATTCAGTTTCCCAAGGTAGGAATCAAATGATTATGAAAAAGTCGTGAGCAATTCGCTCAAAAGATACAGGAAAGTGAAAGGCTTGGTCATCACACCCAAGGTCGCACCAAGAGTCCAAGCAAAACAAGACTGATCTAGTCCAATTATTAGTTATCAAACACATAAACTCTTTCATAAACTAAATAGGATCCACCTTAAAATGAATTTGACTTTCAGCCCTACAAGGAGTATTGGAAAGTTGCTCTGGAATGTCATTTTGTACGGTTTCATGAGCCCACATCTATAAGCCAATACACAATTGCATATAGAAAAGCCATGAGGAAATATCTAAAGGACTTCCCTTTGAAACTGTCATTTTTGCAGCTACCTTTTCAAGGACATTATTTCATACAGCCAGTAAATGTGTACGTTAGTTAGTAAAGGCTACATTTCAATACTGCTTTCCAATTAATTAAATTTCTTGCCCTAGTGTGTACATAATTACCTTCTAGTTGTATCCCTGGAGTGGTGCCTAAGGCATAAATGAGGGCAGAGTCACCTGAAAAAAATCACTGAGGTCAATTCCCCTTGGTGTTCTGAGAACAGAGATCTCATACCCATGTAATCCAAATGGCTAGAGCAGAAAAAAGATAATATAAAGGCTGAATTAATATTCTTTCTACTGATTGAATGGTAGAGGAATAATTTATTAATATTGTTTTTATGCAATAATTTCTTCCAGAAAGAGAAACACAAAAACACTCAATAAGTAAACTTCATATTTTTTCTATTTCTTAGGAGATGCATATTTTTAAATGTTTTTAGCAATATAACATCTTATCATAAAATACGATCCTCTCATTAAAGTATAATATGTAATATCTACCCCACAAAGAACATTTTTTCAGAGATAAAGGGGGTCAAAAATTCATGTCAAGTTATCATTTTGTTGCTGTTATAGGAATGATTTGCCAAGATATATTCTGCCTTGAGCCATCAGCACGCTGATAGAGTTATTTCATTCCCTAGCCTTATACTTGCCAAGACATGTATACTCAGATCTATTTATCCCAGGAAAAGGACTTTACTGACAAAATAATGGTTGTTACCTGTCTGAATGAAGCTCTGGCATAAAAATTATACTGCACTACGGAAGGAGTAGGAAAATCTTGTATGAAAGTTGTGTCCTGCAGAAATAATTGATGGTTTTGCTACAGACTCACCTCAGCAAAATTTTACTAGAAGTCCCTTCATGCTATTTCTACCCTTTTCCCAAATTTCTGACTAAGATATTCAGGAAGGTAACTGCTTTTGTGGTAAACCATGTATTTTACTAAGGACTTTAACATGAGGGGACCTGAAGATCAATTAATTTTTCTAAAGAGGTAAACTGTGCTTCACTAGATTCTTTATCAGACCTGATCATTAATAATCTAGAGGTAACTTCACCAATTTCCATGAAACTCATTTAGTCATGTGGGTTAGGTTTCTTCCCACCAATCTGCCACTACTTAAGATGCCTTTTAACGGATATTTTCTAACCTCTCTGAATCAGTCCCCTCAATAGCTGTGTTTATAATTTGTCCTCCATATGACAGCAAAGGTCAATTCCCTATCATGTCATTAAAGGTGTGTTTAATTTAGCCTCTTTCCCCTACACAGCTAACAAAGCCATGATAAATCAGCTATATAGCAAGAATAAACACACTGCTTCACTTAATTAAAAATTAAATTCCTCTTGAGGGATCATTACAGTAGTGAGCTGCTACATGCCTTTTTAAATAGGTGTTTCTTCGAGGACACAACCAGAGGTACACTATTGGGAACTCTGTAGCAATATAAACAGGAATTTGTTCAGACATTCAATTAGAACACTACACGTGTTCATCCTCTAAAAAGAGGTGGGTATAGAAAAGCTAAGGCTTCTTTGAAGAACTTAGAGAATTGCACTACTATCTGGTTCAGTTTGGTACCTGGTACACTTATGAATCATGTAATTTCAGTATTTGCAAGAAAAAGAAAAAAAAATATTGCTTTGCATACTTATGCTGGCCAAGAAACCCCTGTGGAAGAAAGCTCGAGAAGAAAGGCAAGGGAGCTGTGCCTGTGTGGTTCAGGGACTAACGCTGACTGTGACTGACTACAGCTGTTGCATAGAAGAAGACTTTACTGCAACACAAAGGGGACTGGAAGGCGGCCTTTGTTTTAGAAAAACAGCTACCAAGAGGTGAGTGGATGAACTGGTGTGAATGTTTCTTCCTGAGTTATTAAAAGAGTGTAAATGCCTCCCTGAGTTAGCCAGACCAGCATGGGGGCTGCGGAGTGAATAAGTGATGATTAAAGCCATGTGAATTCAGGACCCTGATCTGTCACGTTCTCACAAAACCAATGCTCAGCTAAAGACTGCAGTAACTTCTACATACAAGTCTCAGTGTACTGCTGGATGCAGGTGTATCTATTCTTTCTTCCTATTCATTGGCATTAAAACTTCACACTACACAAGCAAATAGAGTGGCAGGAAGTCATTCTTGACCTTTCACTGACCGTCACATCTGTACTTTTCACAACAAAAGAAAATAACTCTTTACTCAGATTTTCTTCCATTTCAATGGGTTGACGGCCACAGCAGTCAGCCAAAACACACTGATAGTATGTAATACTGTAGGTCTACGCTAAATACAGTTTCCTGTTAAAAAAGAGGATCAAGATTTCCTCTAAAGACAGTTCCAGGAGCATAACAGTTTCACTTTTTCATCTTTTGGAATCACAGATTAGAGTAGCTCTGTCTGAGGTCTTGCACTCTGGGTCTAAAAGCAGATATTCAAGTGGGAGTAGACACTTTATACATGGTACCAAGGATTTATCTCTGCTTAGTGATATATTCCCATGATCCAGAAATGCAAAAGTGATCTTCTCTGTGACATAATTGTTAACATGGGGACTCTTATTTATTTTCTCAGCTACAATGCATGTAAAGCAAATAGACCATAGCAATACCATTACACACACTCCTGCACTCACTTTAGAGACAATCAATATCAATTATCAAATTCTCAACAGGAGAGAAAGGCTGTGAAATTGCCCGTAAAATAAATTTACAAAGTCATCCCAATATCTTCTGTGCTCTGTTCTAAAAATGATACGTAAATAATTATTTCAAAGGTACTTTCACTTCATTACCATACCAGAGCCTATTCATGACCATACTGATGATGCCTATACCATCCTGTGTTTCACAGAAATGAGGAAAATAAATTGGATTCTTGTTTCAGTGAAGGTTCTTGCTTTGTAATGGATTGTGCCCCTTGGAGCAGGGTCTTTCTCTTTTACTAACTTCTCAAGCTCCCTAAGAGACCTGTATCTTTTATTCAAATAAAGGTGATGTTTGCTTTTTTAACCAATTACTGAAACTTTAAGAGCCCAGGAAAAGACTTTCAGCCCTACAGGAACTCTTTATGGGTTTACAGTTTCTTTTAGGAAGGTGAGCCCTAGGTTTTCTAAAATTCATGCAAGTCTTGTTGTCGTTGTCTCTTGTGGAAGACCCACCAAGTAGGATGAGAATTTTCTTACAACCGTCTAAACATCCCAGACTCTCCTGTGAGTTTCTCCTCTCTTTTTCCCTGAGAAAAAGAGCTACAAAAATTTATCTTTCTATTTTATGGTACAAGTGATGATAGTAGCTTCCGAGGGACTGATGGATCAATATGCAGATGATGTTACATCTATGCTGAATCACCCTTGGAAACACGGGAGAGAAGGAAAAGGAAATTTTCATTTTTAATATATATAGTTTAAATGCTACTAGTGCCCAGAGATACTTGGCATAGCTTCCTGACCCATTTGATATTTGCAGTAACTCACATCCAGGTGATAGGAAAGTGCCCAGCATTAGTTCATGGTCAGACTTTATCCTATAGTCCCTCAAAAAACTCAGTAGAGCAGAATCCTGGTAGCTGAAGTGCATTCCAGTCTAAGAAGCAGCACAATGTATTTCAGACAGCAGAAGTAACATTCCTGTAAGCTGTTTAATGTATGATTTCCTGCCTCTCCAAGTGGAGGATTTGCTCTTTCCATCACTATATTATGCCAGTAGTCCTCACTCATTTTAGTGAAAACATGCTACAATGAGCATGTTGCAAAACTTCAATGCATTGCAGCCTTTCCTATCATTGCATCACTTTCTAAGGTGATTATGCGTATCACATCTAGGTATTATTTAATACTGTGTACTCTGTGTTTGTCCACACAAAGTAAAAATGCATCTGTTATTTTACAATGTGCTACCAACTTAGAAGTGTCATGTTTGTACTTTTAAATATTTCATATATTTATTCTCTTTGGTCCTATAAATGTCTCATCCTTAATCCTTTATCTCTAATTTAGACAACTAATTGCTGTAGACAAATTACATTATTCCCTTTCATATTTCCCTATATGCTAAATACTGATAAGTAGCCTCCATTTATCAATGATATTCAGCTTTACATTAATTATATTTCAAGACACGAAAAATTATTGTGTAGTAGCACTCTTTAGCAATGTACAAATGAATCACATACTGAATATGAACCAAATACAAAGAATTTATGTGTAACCAAGTGAAATGTTGACTCCTGAGCAGAGATGAAAATAATACATTCAAATTAATTCAGGCAATTTTGAATACCATCCCTTTTGCTACATCTTATGCTCTCAACAATCGCTCTTTAAACTGCAGCAACTGGGATTAAATATTAGGATGTATGGAGCCTACCTGAATCTTTCTGAATAGCCACAATTATCCTATGATTTGTAATGCTGTGCTCATGCTCTCTAATGCTAACACCAGGCACCAGTTTTATTAAGAAAAGCACAAATTTACTAATGCTTTTTAGAACATTATTTCAGCTGGTTTTACGTGCCAAGTTAAACTGACTACACATGCAGCATAAAATGAGGGATAAAATATGCTCTAATATAATAGTAATTAGGATAGAAATTAAAGGACATTAGCTAGTATAGCACAAAAACCTCAAAAAATTATTACCCCAGATATATTTGGAACCTTAAGCTTTGAGGCTTAACAAGCAATTTGAAAGCAAGTCAAACAGTCTGAGTATGATGCTAATAGATAACCACCTGTGTCCTTCCAGTGCTCTGGAAAGCCTCATTAACCATGCAAGGCCATGGATCTTGGCTCCTTTTCCACTTAAGTAAATTTAGCATTATGAAGAACCATGATGGAGTGGGTATTTCATGCTAATGAACTCTTTGCTCCACATGGTACTCTCTTCCTATTTGAAAAAATAACCATTTGTGAGTCAATTTTTTAGCATAAAATATTAGTCAATCAGTAGTTTGAGCAATTCCCTGTGATGATCCAAGAATAAAGAATCAGGTAGGATTGTTTTCTAACTCAGACATGTCTATTAAATAGAACTCTGTGTGGAAATAGTCTTTTGTTTAAGAACAATAGAAACTGGATCAAAAGTTTTTTATTTTGACTGTATCAGACTCAGCAAGGTTGCTGCAAAACAAGATTAAAAACATACCTGGGAAATGATTGCACAGACCTCTAGTGGACTGAAATTGAGCTACTCAGACTTATGTGTTGCTTAACACAGCAACAAATTCCCATAGTTTAGCGTCTTCTTGCAAAAACTAAATACTGCTGACAAGTTTTATTCTCCAGCAACTCCAGTAGTGTTTTCTGCTTTCCATATATAAAGATTTCTGGTACAAATATCAGCCAGAACGTGTCCCAGAAATACAGAATCTTACTTAAAAGGCATCTTTTGAAAGACGTCCAGTATTATCATGTATTATTTGCAGAGCAGAAAATCAGATTTCAAAAGAGTTGATAAAGGTAACTTCTGGAGCTGCACAGATTGTATTCTAACAGGGCTGTTTTCCACTGTTTTGACTTCCACTACCAGCTTCTGAGCTAAATAAATCTCTACAGTTCTCACAGCTCTGGACTGAATGGAAGATCTCAGATTTCAGGTCTGATGACAGGATTGGACTGGAACCTGCACCATTAAGAACACCAAGTGACATCCTGAATTTTCAGGTGTTTTATCCCAGACCAGTAGCAGAATATGTTTGGGGTATTACACATATGTTCTTGTAGATCTGTAAATAATTAGGCTTCTTAAAACAAAACCTAGAGAGATGAAACTGATGATGTCTGTCAGGTCTAGAAAGTATACTTGCCTCTCCACTGAAATGGTCCTGAGCAAGACAAATCCTTATACCATCCCCTCAAGAATTGTTTTTAAAAATCTTCCAGTTAAGGCTATTCATTAAATGAGTCTCACATCACACATCTTGAAGAGATGACAGAATTATCAAAAATAAATGACATAAGGAAAGAGTCATAATAATGGTTGAACAGGTCACATGACTGCTTTTGACTTCAGCATTTCTATTAGATTCAGTAAGAATTAACAAACCAAAACAAACAAAAAACCAAAAACCAAAAACCAAAAAACCAAAGAAAAACAACCTCCCAAGAAGGTTGCTGTAGAACATAGAAAAATGCAAAGCAAAACTGTACAAGAGAAATTTTAGCAGATAATAACTGTTATTGAGTATTCTTTGCATGAATGCATTTTCCAAAATTAAGTATCTCTGCTGTCCAGAGATGGCATCAGAAGCCTAATATATAGAGGTATACATGCGTCACTTGCTCAGAGTTGCTCCTAATTGAGAATGAGAAGTCTCAGACAAAGGGTCATATCTCAGCAAACCAAAAGCAATCTTCAAAAAGCTATAATCTGCTTCAGCTTCATTATGGCTGAGAGAAATATGGAATATGGCTTGTATGGTTTCAACTAATGGTGTCAGTTTATCAAAGGTGGAGAACTGTTCACCTAAGAAGAACGTTGACATCAAAGGCAGAAAGGAAAGAGTGCAAACAAATACATCTACGTTTATGCATCTTCCCATTGTCTTGTAAATGGAAAAATATATACTACTACCTACCCATTGGTGGGTTTTCATACACCTATTGGAAAAGTGAGCATTGATGAGAGTACTAGAGAGGGACACAGTGTATTATAGGTAGAACCAGGTAACATCATTGTTATAATGATAAAATATATGTAAAAATATTAAAGAAAGAAGTACATCTCTTTGCTGCATCTACAATGGCTGTTTAGGAACAGTACTAACCACAGGAGATGCCATTTCTGGACAGTTATGTTGCCAGACTGCTGTATTGGAACAAGTAGAAATATGCACTACTGAGAAGCATAGCCTTTTAATAAGGGAATACACAGAAATAATTAGGGATTAGGAAAGCTAGGGAGATGCCTCTTGAGATTTTCAGAAATATTGCACTCCAATGGCAATTAGGCACTCAATTGTACTGCTACTCTGTTGTAGCCTTTCTAGGTACTAAAAAGTGCAGTTCTAATGCAAAGTCCTTACACTCCACACACTCACTTTGTATTAAAGCAAATGAAATAACTTGTTGAGATATGTCTGGAAGCATTAACCTTGCCTTGCATTACTGCACACAGTTTTAGAGAAAGCCACTGCTATGAAATTTGAGAGGCTCTGCTGGCCACCAAGTGCTGCCTCCTTACTAGTGTTGTGACTGAAAACGTGATGCTTGTGTGGCACTTTTCTCTCAGTTCCCAGGTATTTATTTTACTTTTTCAAGAATGGAAGTTCTGCTCCTAGAAGTCACCTGAAACCCAAAGTGAATGGATCTCTGACCATGCCTGGCCATGTTGCAGCTAGGCAGGTCACAAAATGTGAAGAGGACAAAGACCAAAACCAGAAAACATTCGGAGTTAGAAAGGGTTAGTAATGCAATCAGCTTTCAGAAATATCTGACCACCATCAGGATGCATGCTAAAATATATTCTTCAAGAAAGCTTTTCTACTACAAACAGCATGAGGAAGACCTAGCAAGGAGGAAAAGTGGAGAGGGGGGAATCTAAGCATTGTCTCTACTGAGACAAGAAGAGATGATTCAACTGAACTGCATTAAGACCTCCACAGAACAGAATTTAATTACTTGGGGAACACTTAGGCATTATAGTAATAAGCACTACAGGAAACTAATGCAGCTGTATAAAACATTAAATAGTTTAATTTATTTCTAATACCTGCTTTTGCCCTGCTACCTTATTCTAACCTTTCTACCACATTTAGGGCAATAGCAGTAAAATAACAGCAAATTCAGCTGCATAAACATTTCTTCTGCTTTTCTCCTATCTCACTAACTCCAATATATCCAGCTCTTCAGTGAGTCTCACTGTAGCTGCTCCTCAGAGATATCAGAATCATGGTACTACTTGGAATCTCAGTTTACATTAAATATGTAAAAAAAGCTTCTTCATTCTGGGGATCAGAATGATGAGTCCCTAATACATCAGCACCAAAAGGAAATAAAGAGTGCTCCCAAACCACAGAGCGGTTACTGATGCCATTACAGAAATCTGAACTAAGATAACAGGCAGTGAAGATTTAGATTTTCAACAGGAAAATAGTAGGGCTTAAGGAGCCTGTGACCTAAGCACCTCATAGATCATGAGATGTAACAGGGAGAGCACCTGATCACCATACTGTGGCTGTAGCCTTATCATGATTTCAGACAGAGAGAAAGCTGTCTGTTTACATCACTGCTTGAAAGTTCCTATATGCATCTCTATATAGAGCTTATGTAAATGCCAAAACACCCATTTTGAGATTAGGAAAGGAAACATACCTCAGAAAAAATCTAGTCAGGTATTAATTACTGTAAAAGAGAAGTATTTGTTTGTGAGTTGTGATAGAGCTGGTAATCTCCTTAATCGCAGAGAAGAGTGAGAAGTGAGATACTGAATCTTTCAAGGATTTGATAATGTTTAATGAGGTTTAAAAGAGAAATCTGAGAGCTAAAAAGTAGCAGTTATCAAGCAAGGACTTATCATTTAACTCAATAAGGAAAAAAAAGCAAAAAAAAAAAGTTAGTTTTAAATTATTTTAGAGCCTTTACCTAAAGTTTTGCGTTGGTTTGTTTTCAGCTACCTTGTTACTTTGTTTTTGCAACTGTAGAAAATTAAGTAGAGTCAAGGTGGTTGAAGCTGTAGATCAGAGGTCTGACAAAATGGACATATAGAATATCAGTTAATAACAATGTCTCTTTCTTGCCAATATTTATTCATACAAAATAAAGCCCTTTTAGGTCTTCATTTTGCAAGAAGCATGACACATCATATAACCTACTACTTTTGCATTGGCTGTGCTGAAATCAGCAACAATAAGGTTGAGTGCCTGTGGACCAGAATCAAGGGAAAGACCAACAAGGCCGACATCATCATAGGTGTCTGTTACAGACCGCCCTACCAGGATGATGAAGGGGATGAAATATTCTACAAGCAGCTGGCAGATGTCTCGAAATCGTCAGCCCTTGTCCTTGTGGGTGACTTTAACCTGCCAGATATCTGCTGGGAGCTCAATACTGCAGAGAAGAGGCAGTCTAGGAAATTCCTGGAGTGTATAGAGGACAATTTCCTTCATCAACTGGTAAATGAACCTACCAGGGGTAAGGCCCTGCTAGACCTGCTGTTTACAAACAGAGAAGGGCTGTTGGGAGATGTACTGGTTGAAGGCCGCCTGGGAAACAGTGACCATGAAATAATAGAATTTTCAATACTCAGAGATTCAAGGAGAAACAACAATAAAACCTCTATGCTGGACTTCCGGAAGGCAGATTTTGACCTATTCAGAAGTCTAGTCCAGAGCATACCCTGGGAAACAACCCTTGAAAACAAGGGAGTCCAGGAGGGATGGATGTGCTTTAAGCAGGAAGTTTTGAGTGCACAGGAACAGGCCGTACCGGTGTGCCGAAAGGCAAGCCGGCGGGGAAGACAACCAGCTTGGTTAAACAGGGAGATTCTGAAGGAAATCAGGGATAAAAAGAGAGTTTACCGACTATGGAAGAAAGGGCTGGCTACTTACGAAGAATTCAGGAAGACAGCTAGATCATGCAGAAAGAAAATCAGGGATACAAAAGCACAATTTGAAGTTAAATTAGCCACTTCTGTTAGGGATAATAAAAAGTCCTTCTATAAATACATTAATAACAAAAGGAGAGGCAAAGAAAACCTCCATTCTTTGAGGGACTTGGAGGGAAACATAGTTAATAAAGATGAGGAGAAGGCTGAGGTACTTAACACCTACTTTGCCTCAGTTTTTACCAGTAGGACAGGTGGCCCTCAAGGCAACTGGCCTCTGGAGCTGGTAGACAGAGATAGGAAACCAAATAGTCCCCTTGTATTCCAGGAGGAAATAGTTAGTGACTTACTGAGTCATCTGGATCCTCACAAGTCTATGGGACCAGACGGGATCCATCCTAGGGTAATGAGGGAGCTGGCAGAAGAGCTTGCCAAGCCGCTCTCCACCATCTTCCAACAATCCTGGCTCACTGGGGAGGTCCCTTACGACTGGAAGTTGGCAAATATCACCCCAATCCATAAAAAAGGCTGCAAGGCTGACCCGGGTAACTACAGGCCTGTCAGCCTGACCTCGGTGCCTGGCAGAGTTATGGAGCGGATTATCCTGTGTGAAATCACACGGCAGCTACAGGATGGACAAGGGATCAGACCCAGCCAACACGGGTTTAGGAGGGGCAGATCCTGTTTGACCAACCTGATCTCCTTTTACGATCAAGTGACCCACCTGGTGGACGAGGGAAAGGCTGTGGATGTGGTCTATCTGGACTTCAGCAAAGCCTTTGACACTGTCTCCCATAGCATACTCCTGGAAAAGCTGGCAGCCCACGGCTTGGACAGGGGCACTCTCTGCTGGGTCAGGAACTGGCTCGAGGGCCGGGCCCAGAGAGTGCTGGTGAACGGAGCTGCATCCAGTTGGAAGCCGGTCACCAGTGGTGTCCCCCAGGGGTCAGTGCTGGGCCCAGTCCTTTTTAACATCTTTATCGATGATTTAGATGAGGGGATTGAGTCCATCATCAGCAAATTTGCAGATGACACCAAGTTGGGAGGGAGTGTCGACCTGCCGGAAGGCAGGAGGGCTCTGCAGAGGGATCTGGATAGACTGGAGAGATGGGCAAACTCCAATGAAATGAAGTTCAACAAGGCCAAGTGTCGGGTCCTGCACTTTGGCCACAACAACCCCCTGCAGCGCTACAGGCTGGGGACAGAGTGGCTGGAGAGCAGCCAGGCAGAAAGGGACTTGGGGGTGCTGATCGACAGGAGGCTGAACATGAGCCAGCAGTGTGCTCAGGTAGCCAAGAAGGCCAATGGCATCCTGGCCTGCATCAGGAACAGTGTGGCCAGCAGGAGCAGGGAAGTGATCCTTCCCCTGTACTCTGCATTGGTGAGGCCACACCTTGAGTATTGTGTTCAGCTCTGGGCCCCTCAGTTCAGGAAGGACATTGAGGTGCTGGAGCGGGTCCAGAAAAGAGCAACGAGGCTGGTGAAGGGACTTGAGCACAAGTCCTATGAGGAGAGGCTGAGGGAGCTGGGGTTGTTTAGTCTGGAGAAGAGAAGGCTTAGAGGCGACCTCATCACTCTCTTCAACTACCTGAAGGGAGGTTATAGCCAGGTGGGGGTTGGTCTCTTCTCCCGGGCAACCAACAATAGGACAAGGGGACATGGGCTCAAGCTCTGCCAGGGGAGGTTTAGGTTAGATGTTAGGAAAAAATTCTTTACAGAGAGGGTTATCAGACATTGGAACGGCCTACCCAGAGAGGTGGTGGATTCACCATCCCTGGAGGTTTTTAAAAAGAGATTGGACGTGGCCCTTAGTGCCATGATATAGTAATTGGAGTTGGATCAGGGGTTGGACTTGATGATCTCGGAGGTCTCTTCCAACCCTACCTATTCTATGATTCTATGATTCTATGATTCTATGATTTTGGTCCTTAATGCTAAGCATCACTGGCCTTGGAGAGAGATAGTCTTAGCAGACTCTGAGAGGGAAAACTTAAAGAACTCTCTTGAGATGGTACTTGCATCTTTCCTAGAGTAAAATGTGCTGCCAGTACAATGCCCCTGAGCAAAGTCTCAGCACTGAGACTCTCTCAAGCTCCACATACTAGCACCATCCTGGCCCAACAGAAACGGTATCGTTTTATTTTATAGAAACATATGAAAAACACTGCAGCTGTTCAGTGTATTTAAACTCTGTTTCTCTAGGTATCTTTGTTTGGGGCTTTTCATTGCTTTGTTCTTTTGTTGTTTATTTTTTCCCATTTATGTACTGGATTTTTGTATTTGCTTCACATAGTGTTAAGTAGGAGAGCTCACTTTCTCCTTATGAGACACTTGATTCAGTGACAGATGTGAATATTTGACATTAGATCATGAATCACCCCTTTGCTCTGACTTTATTCCACTGTCTTTCAAGGTTTGTTTGGAGTAAAGCTGAGATAAATAAGGTAGCTGCAAATTTCCCAGCAAGGACTGTGAAACAGAAGTAGCCCTAAGAAACCTAGAGCTCAGCTCCATTAATCTGCCAGCAAAACAGGTACTCAGACAAAATCCTGCAGGGACATTATTCCCTGTAATTCTCCAACAGTATGTAAACTTATGATATCCAAGGACCAAACAGGTGGTTATTCCACTTACCCTCTAGCTTTTGTTTCACTGTGTCACAAACTCCATTAAAGAATATTTAGCAAATACACTGTTTACTCTAAAGGATACATAACTGTAAGGCAGGGGAGCTGAAACTTGCTGTGTACTTTAATTAGTTGTCTCTTCACTCCAAAGATGCTTTTGGCCCTGCAGCCACATGCAAACATAACAAGTACTGCATATTGCAGTTTTAAGTACTACCTGCTTGCTCTTCCCACTTTTGAGAAAACTCAGGCTAAAAAAATATCGTTGTTTTAGGATGATGAGACAAGGAAGAAGAGGTGCTATTTCTGAAAGAAAAAGAAAAAAAAAGAAAAACAGAAACAAAACAAAAATTATAACAACAACAAAAGCACAAACTAAATAAAAATTTAACTGTCTCTTAAAGCAATCCTTTAGGGTCATAATACTTAAAGTAAAAATTTTATGGCAACTCACTCTTCATATATTAATGTATTTGTTATAAACTAGAGCCAAGTTTTCTAGAGCCAAAACTAACATCACACCTTGAACTTGTTCCATTGTTACTTTATTTTTCATGAAAGACTAGTGGATACATATGACTTAAAATTGTTACTGCTTTTAGTATTTTCCAGGATGGAAGCACAACGAAGACTTACTATGCTCTTTACAGAAAAAACATGAGTGGTGAGGCTCTCAAATGCTTAATCCAAAAACTTCTAGCTGTCTATCTTTCAAACTGATAAAGGAATCTTGTCTTGATTGAGTGGGTAAAATACATGAGTAAACTAGAATTACGTATATATGTATATACATGGTATGAAAATATAAAATCTACACACATACGCACATTTTTCTCTATATATATGAAGATAAACTGTTGTTTGGTCACAGATATTGGGATAACTGTCAAAACAATATGTTAGACATAAAATAGTACCTACTCTCCCTGACTTTCACACTTCAGCTTGCCAGACACAGCCTTCCACAGACTGCGTTTACATAGTCTGTGTTTAATGTGTTTACAGACATCTAGTGGACTTTATTCACTATTGAGGAACCTGAAGTTTGCAGAATCTGCAAAATCAGGAACTATTTGTATGCTTTATATCTTACTTAATTGTAAAGCGAAAGGAAATAGCAACGTTAAAAGACATTTTCAGAAAGACAGATACCATACAGCCCCCACCCCTGGACTGCACTGTTAAACTGAAAACAACCACAACAAAAAAGCAGCAGAAGGCCTGGACAGCGGGGCCACCACAACGGCACTGCTGGCTAAGGGAAATAAGCTGTGAAGCCAGCAATTCTGAAAAGGTGAAAGAAAGATGGATATATTCAAACTGAGCCAACTGAAACTGTGTCAGGCAAACTACAAACCCCTTGTAACTCCAGATAAGAAGCTAGCCAGAAAACTGTTGGTGCACATTTACAGAAGAGGCAGACATGTAAACAAAGAGCAGCGCTGAATGAGGGAAGAGAAAGAACAAGTCCTTCCATTAATGTGTTATCTCAGAAAAATAAAGAGAAAATTTTTTTCAAGACCTGATTCAAGCAAAGACCTCTCTTCCACATGCAGAAGGAGGAGAGACACTGGCAGGAGCTGGCAAAAAGTGATCTGTAGGCAGTACTCTAGATTTGAAGTGTTTTCAACAAGTCCTGCACAGTGTCAGCAGTACTGAACAACATGTACTATAGCTTTTGTAGGACCAGCTGCATTCATCTATGTCTAGAAGTGGCATTCTTTGTGATAGACATTAATTTTTGCCATTAATAAAAGCTAGAGTCTTTCCAGAGGGTCAGTTACTCTGTGTGCTAAAAATCATGGGATGGCCTCCAGGATGTTGTTAGGGACATTCAGAAAGGTTTTTCCTATTTTAATACACATTACTTTGCCCTTAGAGTAGCTAATTGGTGGTAGAATCACTGCTGTGAGAAATAGGTTCCAGGAGAAGATGAGGTGAATCCTGATGATCGCTCACTCTCTGTTAATCAGATCCATTTGTTTTTTTTCTTATCTGGAGCACTCAAAAAAGAGGAAGGAGCCAAAATCATAAAATCTGACTGTTACCATGAAAGCATCTATTTCAGGTGTTTCTCCTGCAAATTTATTCAGGGCAGATATACTGAATGGGTATCAGAATCTAAGTCATAGAAAAATGTCCTATCTGCAAAACAAGACTTCAGAAAGTTTCATAGCTGTAATATGATACATGCACAAAGATTCTATAAGGGGAATTCAGTGCTGTTATTCAATTTCTTGTTGACTAGGACTTCCAAAGCAGATTTTTATTGTTGATTATTAGCAATACTATGAGTTTAAAACTTAATGTAATAAAGAGGACTGATATAAGGTGATCATCCCAAAGTATATTTACTAATACTTCTATTGAAGGATATTTGCTCACATCTGGGTATACTTTGAAAAGTAAGGATAATCTTGTAGGAGCGCCAGATTCGCTAAGAAGGCTCATAATTTAAGTTTTTGTAGAAAACAGCCAGACATCATTCATGTTATATTATCTTTGTTTTTACAGACCATTTCAAGTCAAAAAGATGTATCTGCACATCTTCTGAAGCATTTCTTGGGTCACATGAGAGAGGAAAAAATGCTTGTTTGTAGATCCAAGAATTACTCGTGGAAGAGCTTTAGGATCTCTAAGGGTTTGGATAAAGACCACTGGTTCTCACATTCTGAAGGAAAAAGATTTTGCTCCACTAGTTCCTCCTTTGCTGCAACCTGGCAGTGTCACTGTGCTTCTGATGTTTCTGCAATGCTTTGAGATTTCCCTTCAAAGTTTTCATACAGTCAATTAGGGCAGAGGGAAACTTCTGGCACTACAAAGCTTCTGACTCCACCGAGATATGAAAAAAGCTGAAATGGCTCATGCAGTCCAGCCTCACAGGCATTGTTATCCTTATTTCTCTGTTGCAGAAATACATCTATGTTCTCCAACAAAACAAAATAAACCAGCCCAAATGTGCTGCTGAATGACTGTGAATACACATCGTCTCTAAATTCTTCCTCATGGTCTTCCACAGAGGACTAGCCTTTTGGGTGTGGAGACTTTCATACATTTAACATCAATGTGTATGTGTATGACATGCTCTGTTTTTAAGAGGTTTGCAACAAGAGTCTGCTAACGAATAAAACAGTGTCTTCAACTTCATACTCTCAAACATTTTTTGTTCCTAAGTGCAGCAACACTCTATCTCTTCCCATCATAAAGGAGGCACCATCTGTTGTTAAGCGAGAGATGAACTTTCCATGTGTTGTTTTCATCAATAGTGTCGCACTCAGAATAGTTTGGGGGATTTTTTAATCAATGCAATCTTTGAGTTTCTAAAGAGCAAAAGGCCCTCTGAGACCGTTTCTGCCAGTCCACAAATGAAAATAGTATTCCTGTCATCAGTAGGCTCTTCTGCACTACAGTAAGTCTAATGTGTTTTCTTTTCTCCTGTGGAACATGCTTTTCAACATTATTGCTGATGCCTTATATCCAGCATGACATTTTTGTGGGGTTGACTTCCCAAAATGTAAGACAGCAAGGTCGGCCTTGAATTTCTACATGAGGCATTTTATTTTCTACCTATGCAGTCCTATACATCTCCATCCTTGTCCGATAAAACAGGCCAGAGGAAGATGGATGTTTAGTTTCCATACATTACATAGGTCCTTACCACTAAAGAGGCATTTTCACAATATAAGCCTGAAGGTATGTGCAATAGCCCTAAAGCAGAGCATGCAGGATGTCTGAGGGTACAAAGCCTTCTGACACAGACCTGGAGGACTGCAGAGAGGGGATGGAGACAAACCTGGTGTAGTCCCATCTATCTTGCCTTTTGGAAACAGCCCTTGGTACCAGCTGTCTGAAACCTTGGTCAGACGTCTGAACAATATAGTAAGCCATAAGAAAGTCATGTATCGTGTTAACAGCTAAACAGTGTGTGTGGTCATAGTAATGGTCAAAACCATTTGCTTGGCTCTGGCTTATTTAACAGCATGCATGCTGCCTTACTTTCAAACACGGATTCCAAAAAAAATCATTCTTCATCTTAGCAAAGAGAAGGTGTAAGGGTGATCTTACCAATGTATATAAATAATTGAAGGGAAGATGGAAAGAAAATGGAGTCGGGTGCTTTTCAGTAGTGCCCAGTCACAGGACACAAGGCAATGGACACAGATCAAAAGTTTCCGTCTGAACATCGGGAAACACTTTTTCACTGTGAGAGGGTAACTGAGCACTAGCAGAGTTGCTCAGAGTAGTTGCAGAGTTTCCATCCTTGCAGACATTCAAAAATCATCTGGATACAGTCTTGATCACCCTGTTCCAAGTCACTCTGCTTGGGCGAGGAGGTTGGATCAGATGGCATCCAGAGGTCCCCAAGCTTCCAACCCCATGCTTTCAGTGATTCTATGATTCTGTTCTGTTGAGGGTGGACAAAAGGACGTAAGTAATTTGTGAACTACATACAAGGGTTTAATGAGTCATAAATGTCTTGTTAGCTGCATCTTATTGAGCCTTGACCTAAGAAAAAAAAGTGTCTGTGCATGTATGTTCGATCATCATGGCTAGGCTTCACGAACAAAGATTTAGGAAGGCTCTATCCACATTTGTTGCAAGCATGCTGGTGGCTAATGAGGCCAATACGAGATAGACATTGCACAGGACAATTTCCATCTATTCCACACATAGTTGCTGAGTTATGTACAAACAGTAAAAGTTAAAAAGCATTTCTCTTGCCTGTTTTCACATCGGTGAAGGTAATGGGAGAATGACAAGAAATCAAGTATGCAAAGGGAAAAAGGTATCCACACGGGGGGAGAAAACGTTTAAAAATTACTGCAGCAAAGTTTTCAGCTAACTTCAAAAGAAACATTACATAAAATTCAGAGCACATTTGGCTGAGGGGATTTATTAGTTCCAGTATTAATTGTTTATACTAACATAGCTAATAAACACCAAATCCTACTATGCTAGATCCTAGAATACACAGGACAGAGGAAGATCCTTTTACATTTTAACAATCAATCTTTGTAATTGACTACTATTTGAGCATTAGATTATTAGAGCACCTAAATAATTTAAGAGCAGGTTCCTTAGTAAAGAAGAAGCAAAACTATTTCAACAACTAAATCTTTTGCTTCCTCTTTCCCTTACTGCCCTCCAACATAGAGTCTTTTAGAAAGACTTCTCCACTTACTGTGAATCTCTTTCCTGTTGTTTTACAGAACTATTTAAGATCTCATTCATCATAATTCAAGGGAAAACATTATTGCATGATGTTCTAAGTTTTGCTCCATAATCATTAATTGATGAGTTCTTTAGAGATAGCTGATGCAATATAGAAGCTCTTTCCCTTCATGTACGTGCTTCAGTACTCATCAGTCCTTGATGAGTGCTTTACCAACACTGTAAAGAAGGTAAGATTTCTTTGCCAGACCAGAATTCAAATCTCTTCTCTAAGTAGTCAGACTTTATCTGTTGTTCTGAAAGACAGCATCTCTACTTCTCTTTGCAGTAGATTTACAGCTTTTTTTCCTGGTTCCTGCCAAGAACCTGATGGAAATAATTTATTAGCAAATTCTGAAGTTTCTGCACTAGTCCTTGCATAGCTCTGCCTCCCATGTGCTGTTGTTTGCCATGTTATAAGAGTTGCCTAAAAATTGGGAGCAAAAAAACTCCATGCAAATTTAGTATAGATAAGATAGAGAGCAGGTCTTTAATGAAGGCCTTCTGGCGTAAGGAGTACAAAGGCATGCCCTCTGTGTCCAGTGGTTCTACAATTTTATAGTATTATCCATCCAATCAAAGAACTATCTGCCCTCAGATCCTCCCCTGAATTGAGTCAGAGGTCCTAAGACCCCTTTCTTTCTCATCTTCCTCTTCTTCATGGCATGCACTGGCTTTGGAGCTTCTCCAAGGTTCCAGGCTTGAAAGTTGCTTTGACTATGAAGGTATCTTGTTGTTCAGGCCTGGGGTGCTTATGTTCTTAAACAGAATGAGTTTACTACAGTCCTGCCTTGAAAGGAGCCTGAACAAGCCTAAAGAATTTAGAAAATTCAGTATGGAATGGGGGAATAGGGTTTGGTAGGTGTTAACTACTATTCTAAAGTGTGAGATGATACAATTGTACTAAAAACCTATATTTACTACACAGCTACTTTAAAATCTACAAAAATCTAAAAATCCTAAAAATTCTGAGCCATCATATACCCCTTTTCCTTTAAAGTTATTTTTCTGCATAATACAGTTTTGGTGGGTCCCACAGGGTTCAAAACTGTGGCATCAGTAAGACAATGATATTTCATTCCAATAGCATATTGTAGTAAAGAATCAAAAGTACTTTTAGTTTCATTAAGTATTACCACTGGGAAAATAATACTGTATGTTGCTTATTTAAGTATTCCACTGGCAATACCTGGGATACTAGCAATTCCCAGGAGTGGATGTGGAGTCTTTGCCCCGGGACTCTGATTCACTTTCTGCGAGTTTCTATAAAGACAACGTTTTTGTTATTAAGCTGTATATCACTTTTGCTTGGCAGCAGAGGGAAGTTAGTAAATGTTGTGAATTAGGGAGGGTGTGAATTCTCAGTTTCCTCAAGCCATCTCCTTATCTCTCATCAGGAAGGTTAACTTCATGCTTGGGAGGATAGTGAGAAAGAGAGAAGCAGAGGCATGTCTGTTATACTTATGGCAGTCTCCTATATTTAATTAATTTCTAAATAAATTTACCTTTTTATCCTGCTGGTTGTAAAGGGAGTCTGGGCCCCATGAGTATACCACTTAGAGCATGTACAATTAATTCCAAAACAAATGCAAAAGAATTTGTCTCACAGACAATGGTAAGAGGCAAAGCAGGTGAGAGGGAAAGATATCACATCACTTGAGGTGGAAGCTGATCTCCCTGGATTCTATAGTCAGTGTGGGGGGAGAGAGAGAAGTTTCTGTGGAGTGGAGATCACGACACATGTCTAACTTACATACTCTGAGCCTCTCCCTTTGCAGGAGACTCTCCATTGGCCATGCAGAAGCCTGGGGAGAGCTGCAATTGTGTCAGATGAATAGTTATGGTGAGAATGCCCTCACTTGGAGCCAGTGCAGAGTAAATCACATACTGTAAATTCACACTGTAATGTATTGTGCACCAGCTTTTCACAGAGATGAGTCATTCATGGCAGAAAAGGAAAGTGTGGACATGTTCTTTTGTAGGCAGTGCTGCAATTTTATGCCACGCTTTTCATCCACTGATTTCAAGGAATTTACAAAAGCAGATGAACACAAATACTGTTTTAGAAACCGAAACCACAAGTGATATAAGCAGTAGTCATTCAGAAATTCTGTCAGAGACCAGGGACAACCCCCAAATCTCTGCGTTTCCAGCCAAGATTTATTATCATTATTCAACTGACTCATTGTAACAAGGAAAATTAAGCAACACGAAAACCCAGAGGAGATTCTCCTACATGATGAATTCCTTTGCCTACATTTTTCTTCTACATTCCTGGTATCTGAGAGTAGTATCTGCAGTAAGGATTCTGGATTTATGACGTTTATGGAATAAAGTTTTGAAATACTAAAAATAGATTCAAATTTACACATGACAATTTCTGGAAGTCAACTAAATTCCAGTTACATCATGAAATCAAACCAATGTGAAATCAGGTGCAAAAACCATGGCCCAGTTTGTTGTTATAGTAGTCAATTTATAGTAAAGTAAAAATGTCTTTTCAGTATCAGACATGCATATAACAAAATAATGCCTTACTTTATACCCACTGAAACTTTGTTCAAGAATTCAGCAGCGTATGGAGTCACTAAAGTGCCAGAGCTGAAAACCTAAATAGCCAAGAAGAACAGAACAGGGTGGCAATAAAACCTTTCTTTCCATCAGTTGCTTGTCAGTGTTATGCTGCTGTAACAATGACCAATGATGGCTTTGAAACTTTCACACACTGCTCTTATAATGTTCCACACTAAATCACAATGTAGGAACTGAAGAACTGCAGAGAAGGTACAAAGTGATAGCACCGATACCATATATTAACTTCTGAAACAGCACATAACTCTCCTCTTCTCAGCATTTGCATATTTTGCTGTTGGAAAGTTACTGTCACAAACAGAAAATCCTGTTTTGCTTTCTTGCATTCCCTACCCTTTCCCAGCTTGGATGCATGGATAGGCATATTGAATCCCGAGTCTCTCAGGTGCTCTTCCCACAGCAGGACAACTCGAAAAATTGGCTAACAACTCCTAGCATTTTCTTTTCCCTGCTGTTAGCCTCCAGCACTGTACTGAAGCAGAGTTTTGTGAGAAGCTTCCACCCTCTGTGCCTGCTAGGATGTCAAATGATAATGACTGACCTTGAAAACTGAACCACAGTACAGACAGGTCTGATGGTCTCTTTGTGTCCCTCACATACACCCTTCGGTGTAGCTCATGGCCCTCTGTGAATGCCAAATAGAGTCATAGAGCTCTACATGGATTATAGGCACTATGTACCTGCACATTATATCCAAGAACCTGTCCTTTCCTCCTAAACTTTTGACCTATGGACCTTCATGCAGTAAAAGCTCTTGTTGCAAGAACAGCTCTGCAGGAGAGGACCCATTAAATTAGCTTGGAGGTAAAAAGGAGAAAACCTTAGTCTGAATGCGAACCGTTGATGAGATCTCACTGCAATCTGTACCCTGATTGCTGGGAAGGTTGGATGTACTGCTGGAGCTAGGAGGCCTGGACTTCAGTGTGGAAATTCATGGTTTAAAAAATGGAGAACAACAGGCTTAGTTTTTACTAATTGGCAGGCATTTTATGACCACTCTCTGGGGTTTCTAGCATCTCCCTACTTTAAAATCTCTGTAAGTCTCAATGACGGTACAAAGGCCCTCTCAAAGATAACAACTGAAGTACATTGTTCAGGTCAGTACAGGCTTGAATTAAGTGACTGCATCACCACAGAGGCATCTTCTTTCTTACTGTAGTCCAATATGACAAACATGTCCCTTAAGACCTAAAAAATTTGCCACAGGTTTTCTGAATACTATATTTTATGACACTTTATAAGCACAGTGTTACTGTGTGAGAGTAACAGTTCAAAATAGTGAGATATCGTAAAAAAAAATTGATGACAAATGCAATACTCAATATTCTCAAGGTGTTTTTCCATGTTATGGTACATCACTGACATATGAATCGCAAAGCTGCACTCCTCTTGTCCACCAGTACTTGATAAAAGATAGGTAATTCCCACTTACGCTTGCTACTTTTCCACTAAGCCAAAAGAAAATCTTTACCAGTAACCCTGACATATCCCTAACCACAGTTCTGTACACTAATCTGCTTATCTTTTTTCATGGTAAGCACAGCTGTCAGAGATTGGAAGCACACTAGCTCCATCTGCTGAAACTGCTTCTGCAGACCTTTTTTTTATACCAGTGTTGAATAAAGATTTATTTGCATTATCCAGTTGATATTGAGAGATGAGCACTGAAAGTAGATAAGATTGCAATGAAAGTCCCTTTGTCAAAGTTGACTCAATAAAAACATAATATAATAACAATGTTGTCTCAAAATCTACTTTGTAGAAATGCATTGTCTTTCACAGTAAGAATAAACATCTTCATTACAAAAATGAATCACTGGTTTTTCAATTTCCTCGTTTTGCTGTCCTCCATTTATTTCAAAGCTCCTATAATCACTATGCAATTTTTAAACCAGACTTATAAGATTTTAATCACAAAAACAATCTTTATATTGTGGTCACGTAGGGGCAGTTAAGAAATGTTGAATTAAACTATAATTCAGAAGACTATCTTTTCTATATAAAATAGATTTTATGTCAAAATGAATATTTTTCTTGTTGCTCATGAAAAATTTTTAAATCAACCATAAAGGAAAAGTAAGTGACAATTTTTCCTCCCCTATTGCCAGCAGAGAAAATTATCTGTAGTACTGTTACAATGGAAATTCTACATAGAAATCACTGAAACCTGTATTTTTACAGCTTATATCAAGAAAATTTAGAGGAAAAACCCCAAGAAAATAAAGAAAAATATAAGAAGTAAACACAACAAAATAAAGAATTCCTTTCCAGGAGACCTTGGGTTGATATGTAGCCACTAACTCATCTGACACTGAATCCAGTTCAAGAGCTAGAACACCAGAGGTGAGGCAAGTATTTTTCTGACTGATAAGTCCTGACAGTTTACAGGAATGTTAAACCATGTTAGTTGCTCCACTAGTAAACTTTAAGAGACCAAACTGAAAAACAGAATGGTTTAAATCCTAAAGGAAGGCTTCCAAGTACCTCTAAATCACAGCATGAATCAACTGGAAGATACCTGCAACCCTACCAACACATTGTTTTCACAGGCAATTGTTAATGAAACAAGATTTGTGATAGTCTTTCTATGGAGTTTAACAGAAGGCCTCGAGTTCTCTTTCAGGTGTGGAAGAACTTAAAGTTGCCCAGATAGACCAGGAGGTTACTGGTCAGTGCAAATCAATCTGAGTCCTTGCTGTGGGTGTTCTGCACTCAAGCTCTGTCTGGCTGCTGCTTCCAAGGGCAGCAAGAAAGATTAGAAGGTGTATAGACCTACAGTGAGAAAAAAAAAGACAATCACAAAGCCAAAGAAAATAGAATATGCACAAAAACTGAATAGCAAAGTTTTCTACTACTTCTGAGCAACACGTTCTTAACCACAGACTCTTTTGATGCAGAATTCCAAAGCTTTGCTCTCACTAAGGTGCATGAAGAGCTTTGTTCCAGCATCATCCACTGGTGCATCTGCAGACTCACAGAGGTTATTAATATTAAACACACCCCACATGTAGGATTGGCTTAATAGTTCCTGCTGTACTTACTCAGGCTTCTAATCATCAACATCCCTGCTTAGTGTATTTTCTGTTAGCTGTGAGGGTTGTGTCCCACAAGGGGTGATGAGAAACTCCTTCCTGTGCTTGATCTTCTCAACCTAGTTTTAAGTATGTGTTTGTAAGTCAAGAAAGAAAAAAAGTTTTTTTAAGCTGTATTCTACTGAAATGTTTGCTATTCTGTGAAGAAAAAGTCTAGAAGAAACTTTTTACAGACATTGACTTCAGCATTTCTGGGACTACATGTATATTTGTCATGCCCCAGCTGTTAATCTGGTGGAAAATCTAGGGCATTCAGTTACACAGCAACTTAGCATATTTTACTTAGGCATTGTGCTAATTTTAATACCAAGGAAGCTGCATCTGGGGTTGTGGTGAAGCTTCTCAGTGACGTCTGGGTGTTTCCTTTCATGAATACCTCATATTTAAGATAGAACAAGATTCCACATAGCAGGAGAGACGGTCGCTCCTGAAAACACAATACAGATCTCTTAGGCTGCAGTGAAGGGAAAGGGACAGGAGAAAAAGGAAATTAAAAGGAAAAAAAATTTTCAACCAGACATGAAAAAAGAACACAGTAAGTGCTTTAAATATTCCTTCTGTAACTATAGTTTTCTAAGGTTCACATATGAAGCCCAAAGACTCTCCCATCTTCCATGATTGTAAAGGTGACAACAGTTCCACAACATTACCAAAGGGACTGTTTTCACCCTAGAAATGGGTTCTGAGCTGTAAGGTGTTCCAAAGGTACAATGTAATTTCCCTGCCATAATCCACAGCCTGCAGGGGCTACATCTATCCCACAGACCAGCAGGACCACAAGACGAGGGATGAGAAAGCAAATTTATTCCTGTACCACTTATGGGAAGATACACGTGGGTTTAGCAGCTCTCAGCAACACAGTCCTTCTCCCAGGGGAATGGCTTTTCTTTGTTAAACTCTGAGTAGGTACCTAATGAGTTAAGTCAACAGTTCTTCTTGGCAGTACCTTAGCTGGGAAGTCAGTGGTTTCAGTTCAATATATTTAACTCAAAACCTTTGTTAAATAAAAGCTTTGGCTACACAACAAAAAGGAAAAATAAAAGAAAAAAAAAAGGGAGGGGAGAGAGAGAGGTCAGAGGGTTAGGTAGGCTCTGTTAAGAGAATTGATTTGTTTTGTGTCTGCCTCTGCTTGTTTTCAATAATGTTCAAGCTATATGTAGGTTACCAGGCTGTAACTGGTTTATTTGGCTTGCTTATTTAAGTAGAACAAGATTTTAGTCAGGTAAAAATAAACCTGTCCAAGTAGTGTGGTCTAGTTGTTAATTTTGTTTTACCTTGAGCTTTCTTTTATGTTTCTTTATTGTGTACATTTATGTCCTAGGCCTTACCAGGCATTTGTGTGGCCTTTATATTCTTGAAGATTTTTGTACAGTCACTAGAATTTCTTCAGTAAAAGTACTTAAAGGCATAGCTTTTTAGGGAAGGACATGCAAGATCTAGTCAGTCTGCCTCTGTCTCCCCAAACTGATGAAAATTATGACTGAGACAAAAAAGCAAGAATTCTGCTGGAAACAAAATGATGACGCTTTTCCTAGAATGTTTAAAAAAACCTCAATACATAAAAGTAAGAAAGAAAACCTTATTTAGAAGACTACTTGGTTCAATACTGAAGTCAAGGCAGCAGTTTGGATGGTGTGAGTAATCAGTATACAGTAAATGTATGTGGAAGGGTGAAAAAACCTATGGAATCAATAAAGCTTATGTGCAACCAATTTGCTGTGAATGAATAACCAAAGCTAAAAATTTCAATCAAAAAAAAAATTTATGTCTCTACCAAAGAGAATTAAGGTTTCTAAAAAGGAGTTTAAAATTGTGATAAGAAAATGACAGCATAGCCAGTCAGGATGTGGAAGAAAAATATATTCACAAGTAATCTGTTTATTTTTCTTTAATGTTACTATTTTTTTTCTTGTGATAGTATTTTCTCCTTCTACCTCAAGCATCAGAGAATGCTTTTGTCTACTAACAACAAAAATATTTATCCATAGTGAATAGATAAGTAAAAGCATGGAGAGCACAGGGACAATGGGAAAAAAAAACTGAATAGATTAGCAAGATGAGTGAAATAGATTAGTATTTGAGTGAATATGCAAATAAATATCTAAGCAAGGTTTTAGTGTTAGAAACCAAGTACAGGCTTCAAAGGAATAAACCTGGTATCATATTACTAATAAAAACAACTCCACATAAGCTCCCATGTGATGCAGCACTAAAAAGGGTTGGCAGTCACTTGATACTTAAATTAGTAATAGGTGTATGAGAAATGAATTTATTTTTAGCTATGCCAAGACTGACACTAATATTATGAAACTGTGTACAGTATAAATGTCTGCATAGTAAAAAGGTAGCTGGGAAATCTCTAGATGAAAGAAACATAAATGATTTAATGGCTGCAGAAATTGCCTTGCAGTGAGAGTTTGAGAGCCCAATCTGTTCAGCCCAAAAACAGGGGCTTGAGAAGTGGCTTGATTACTGCTTGCAAGTGCCTTCACAGCAATAAATTATGTATTAAGGAGATATTTAATATAGTAGGGTCATAATAAGAACATATGGACAGGGAGTAATGCCAGACATTTCTGGCATTATATTTTTCCAGCAATGAAGGTGATTAATCATTATAGGGAAATCCTAAGGGAAATGGTGAATTTTTAATTGTTCCATGTCTTTGTATGAAGATTAAATGTCTCTCCTGAAGATATAAATTTGTTAAATGCCACCTGTTTAGTGTCAACTAGGTGAAAGAAAATTATTCAAGATCCTGTAATGTCTATAAATCCTGGAGATCTATACACTGGGACAAAACCTGTACAATGTCACTAAGGCACAGAGTTCTTTATGCATTGCAAAAGTAACTCTTTTCTATCCTGAAACTACTAACCTACATGGAAGGATGTGTATAGCTATACTCACACTTCTTTGAGGATGTCCAAGAACAACTGGCAATGCTAACAATTCACATATAATACCAATGTAACATTTTCTGTTAGAGTCCCCTTTTCCATTTGTGATTCTCTAACTCCCGCTGTTTATCATAACAGAACAGGTTTTGTAAGCTATTATATCATAAACTTTCAGTTTGGGGTTTTAGTAAGCCTTGAACCTCAACAGATGGAGATAGATCATCAAAAAAAATATCTTCATTGCTAGTTACATGAACTTTATGGAGAGTTAGTAACTTTCCCTTATAACTGTCATTTTTACATGTGCATATTTCTTCTGTTTCACAGTGGAGTCTTGCTCTAGGATTGCTGCAAAGACCAGGAACCATTCTGCTCCTTCAAGACCTCTGATCTCTGCAGATGAAGTTAGCACAAATTTGCATTTTCAAGTCATCTAGAGCTCTAGTGGAAACTTGATGTTGACTGTGTGTTGATAATCAGTCTTCAAATGCATATCTTCACATCTTATTGCCATGATATAAGAGTTATAAAATTCATTTACGGTATGGATCCTGTGTTAATGAACAACGTTCTCTAAAACACTCCAGTCTTTTCAGTGAGAAGTATCTTTGCAGTATCTTTGGCAATGCACAATCTTACATGGAAAAGAAATGCTGGTGGTTGAACTCAATATAATAGAACTGTTGCCAATGAGGACAATCACCTTCCTTCAGACCAGCATTGGCAAAACATTCAAGTAAATGTCTTGGAGAAAGGTATGAGAAAACTAGGAGACTGTTTCTCTGACAGTAAGAGGAAGAATATAAGTCTTCTATTGTCAGATTTGTTCTTTAATAGATGTAGTGTTCAACCCATTTCTGTCCATGTGAAAGAGGTAGAGTATACATAGCAAACTGCAATTGGCAGAGCACCTCTGGTGTCTTCTCTGAACAATTTGAAGTATTTAAAGGATGTTCTGAATGTGGGCTGAGCTGTAGTATATCTGATTTTGGTAGATATAAGGGGAACAGGAGAATCCAGGGAACAAAAGTAAGCAGAATCACCTAGATGAGATGACTAAGGTCCTGAAAAGAGTGATTATAAAGCTGTACAGCTAAAGAAAGAGTGTGTTTTGGAAATGGCTTGAAGAGGGGAAGATTGAGTCAGATACAAAGCTATATTCTGCCCAGCCAAAGGGACAAAAAATCCTGAGTGTGTAATTTTGAAAGGAAAACATTAGAGTACTCTGGAAATACAAGACACTGTGAGTATACAGAATAGCTTCTTTTTAAAGCCTTGCTCGTATGAAGTGCTGGTGCTCTGGCTCAGATAACTGAAAAAGATGACTTTTTATTTTTCCTTGCATGTATAAAACAAAAAAGTAGCTGCCTGGGGGAAAACTAGAGCATTCTTAGTTCTGCTTGCTGCAAGCAAAGCTTAGTTGGCTAATTGGGCTTCCGAGGATGTGAAACACACCAGCGGGAAATTGCACTATGACAATGATGCTGCAGGAACACAGCCAGCCCTGCAACATCTGTCTTAACCCAAATTTTGATGAAGCCAATTAAATTCCCTCATAACCAGCTGGTCCCAATGTGATCACACACTGACTCAGTCAAAGCAAGCTGAGCTTTTTGCGCTGGGGCAAGGCAGTTTTCATCTCCACCTCTCTTGCACAACTTGCACACAACAACATCAGTCTTGCTCCTGTGGACGTCCTTCACCAAAATGCCATTGCTTCCAGGGTAAGGCCAAAAACTGTACTCAAAATGTGCTGCAGTTATGGTTCTCTTATTGACATCCTCCAGAAAACACTAGACTGAAAGTGCTTTCCCAGTGCTCAGAGCCAGTAAAACCTTATTTTTCAAAGCTGTCCTTGGCATATGAGCCCACCTACTCATGAAAACAAGGGCTGAACTGACTGACCAACCCCAGCCCCAACAACATTTCACTTTAGGTGCCTTTCTGTGGTATCTTTGTGGATTTCTGCTGATTAAGGTCACTTGCCCTTTGACTTACTATCTTCTCAAAGGCACATAAAAATCATTTGCAAAGGTGCTGCCTGTAATTTTATTTCCTAGCAGACAGCAGAATAATCAATATAATGGCTCTGTTGTCTTTCTGCTCCTGTATATCAATCAATTAAAATCATATAGTATAGAAAGTTTTATAGTACAGCAATTTTCATTAAGGTCGTAGTCTTACATTGATGAGGCTGTTGACAGAAATGTAAGTGAATTATAGTCTGGCAAGGGATGAAGCTATTAAAGGCGAAATGTCCTCCAAGTCATCCCTAAGGATCAGCAGGTTTTACACCCAGCAGGTTTTCTTTAGTTAATGGTGTTTAAGTGGGAATTACAGGAGCCCAGTATATGTTACAGTACTTTTTATCTCTCATTTGAAGGGCTGTGCCTAGTCAGAGCAGGGTTAGGTGATGGAGCAAGGAAAGAAAAGGAACATGAGTAACAACATCAGTTTGAAATTAGGAACTGAAACAGCTCTGTTCCTTCACATAGCCCAGCCTAGAATCTTTATATGCCCCAAGCCGAGTAGTTACTATTGAAACATTTTTCTGATTTATCTTCATTGCCAAATGAAAACTGCAGTAGCAGGATTTGTTGTTACAGTGGGAAAATAGAAATTACCATAAATATGTTATTCCATACAAGCACATTTTACCTTTTAATCTGCAGTTCATAATATCAGTGATCAATATATTTTCATGCTTTCTCTGTATTACAATAATTATTTTTTATGTAGAGACAGGTCTACCTTGATAAGTTCCTATGTGAACTCATCAACTCCTTTATAATCTGCCAGCTCTTGCCAGAATGCAGAAATGCCCTGTAAAGATAATGTTTTAGTTTGGTTCTGTTTAAGAACCAAGTCTGGAGGGGAAGTAATCTCTGTCTTGCTACACCATGACCAGTCTTGGTAATTGAACTCTTAGAGTGCTGGAAGACCTCAGAAAATTGATAAGCTCATATAAATATAATGTTATTTGTAAATATTCTTGTTACTTATTGCACTTTCCCCAATAAATGTATTTCACAGAAAATATAAGGGATGATTCAGTCTCCTAAAGAGCATGCACTCTAAATATGAGCATGATGAATAGTCAATGATGCATATCAAATCATTAAAGGGAAGGCTTAAAGAGGCCCATATGTTTGCTCATGGTGTAAATGTTATTGTTTATATTTTTCTTTACACATATAGACCTTATATCAATAGTATATACATTTTATATGTATGTACTTTTTTTTTTTTTTACATATTTGCCTGTAGTTAACCTACAGACCTACTTAAGATATTCTGAGGCATGGTTTCATTTTTGGAAGAGATTATCTGCCTATATTTACCGTTGTCTAAATGGTATGGATCCACTCTTAACCTGGTTCTCAAACCTGTTTATATCATCCAAATAATCATGAGCATTTAAAAAAATCATTTTAAAGTATTTTTGCTAGCTTAAATGCAGTAACATTTTCAAGGGTCAGAAGAGAAAACAGCACAACAATCTAGTTGTTTGTTTCTCTGGGTTGGAAAAGGCTGACTTGCTGATGAAGACTATTTCTCTGAAGCAGATTCTTTTAAGCTACGATTTCGAGACATTATAGCAAAAAAATGGCTCCCTTTTGTATTGGTTCATTATTGGTCCCTTAATCTCAGCCTTAGGTGCCTCTCTTTCTGTGTAACTTCTTATGAATGAAGGTCCTCAGCTTCTGCTGATGCTCACCAGGCATGTCCTTGTCCAGCAGCAATGTTGTTTGGATTGTCTCTGTGTAATGTATTTCCTGTGAAAAAGAGCAGCCCTTTTACACAGGCATCTAATTATTCTTGTGACAACATAAACCTACTGTTCCAGACCTAGAGGCTTTGTCCTTCACTTTTAACCTTATGATATCCTGAAGACTTTGGTAACTACAGTGATTCTGTTTCTTATTCAAACAGAAATTGTTTATCTCATATTACCTTTTTTCTTATGATTCATTTTTTATCAAAGCAACACAAGCTTTATGAGAATAGGGGACTTGTGCTGCCAGTGGAGAAAGCAGCAGGAAAGTAAACAGATCTTTGCTTCTTACATCACAGTACACAGCTTTAGCCCTCAAGAAGCAAGAGGACCTCTGGGAAAAACAATGACAGTTTTGCCATCATGATAAAAGAGAGCTTGAGGCTAAGCTTACAGAGCTGAATTGCCTGGGACAGAAACAACTAGGACTGCTGAAAACAATCCCAAACAACAATTGAGTTCAGCCAGCTTCTTGTGGGTTTTTTATTCTTCTGCATTTTTTTATTATCAAAAAAGATAACAATATGAAAAAAGTGTACTGTAACAATATGTCCGTGGTATTACTAGTTTTCTCAATGTGACTACAAATGTTGTCCAACTTCAACAATATAATAATTAAGGAGCTTCCCAACCATTTTGAATTGCTTCTAGCATCCTGTAAAACTGATGACAATAAAATGGTTGCAGGAAAAAGGTTCACTGATAATATACAGCGTATCCCACATGGACGTCTACCTACTCAACTGGGTTCTCATTTACAGCAATAGTAAGAAGAATATTTTCCTCTGCTGTTCTCCAGGTGCTGTTTTCATCAAAGTTGTGATATCACTGCTTTCTTGTGTGTCATTGGCAATATTTCTTCTAATGCTTGCAGTTCATTGCCAGCACTACAAACAGTGCACCTCATACTTCCAGAAATGGCTGTCATCATGATGTGAAAGTTCAGAGCAAAACCATACAAAGCAGGTTTTGATTGTATCTCCACCTATTCATGAATGTGTGCTTCCCAAGTGAGGAACACCAAACATGAGGCACTCATAAGGAATAGCGCAGATCTAAAGGAGGCATTAAGCTCCATCCTGCCAAAGGCAGGTTCTTTCCTATCTTTTGTCCACCTTTGTATTGGGTCTGGCTGAGCTGGAGTTCATTTCCCCACAGTAGCCCTCACAGTGCTGTGCTTTGTATTGGTAGCTAGAAGGGTGTTGATAACACACTGGTGTTTTGGCTACTGCCGAGCACAGCATCAGCACTGTAACGTTCCTTCCTCAATTGAGGGCAAGACCCTGGGAGGGGACCCAAGTAGGCCAGCTGACCCAAACTGACCAAAGGGATATTCCATACCATATGACGTCAGCTCAGATATAAAAGCTGAGGCAACAAGCAGGAAGGGGGACATTCATTGTCTCCATTGGCTGCCTGCTGAGGAACTGTCACGCGTGGTGAAGCCTCCAAGGACCACCCCCAAGCTCTGCTGCTTGGAGGTGGCCAACCATCGCTGCTGATGGGAAGTAGAGAATAAACTGTGTTATCTTTCACTTCACTTCGCTTTTGCATGTGCAAGCCTCCACTTTGCTCTTGCTTTAAATGAACTGCCTTATCCCAACCCACAAGTTGTTCTCCACCTTACTCTTTCCCCTATCCAGCTGGGAAGGAGAGTGATAGAGTGGCTAGGTGGGCACCTGGCATCCAGCCAAGGTGAACCCACCACAACAGCAATTCAGAACAGTGATACGAAAGCAAAGGAAAGCACTTCAGTTCTCTTACATCCTCACTTAGGACCTTTCTGGAAAGTGCTTCAAGAGATCCTTCAAGAGGTGCTCAAGCTAAAGGCACTCAACCACTCTGCTAGTAAGCCCAGATTTGTCAAATGAGAATAAAGAAATGAGAAGGAAATAGCAACCTCAGCTTTGGGCTTTTGGAGTTTATTAGAGAGGAGGTTTATTATTTTTCACTTTCTTCAAGCGTGTGAACTTATGTGATATATTCCAAATAATCATTTTAATTCCAAAATGAAATCTGATCTTTTGGAAATAGTGGTAGAATATATATGCTCTCCTTTTTCCTGTGAATAATCAATCTCTTGTATTGCCCTACTAGTAAAATCCCGTGTCTTTGTTTATTATTATTCTTCAGTTCAATTTGGGAAGACTTTACTTTTAATACCTATTTATTTCACAATGTTTCAAGTATTTAGCAAAAGGCAAATTATTTATCTTCATTCCCTGATTGGTACTATCTTATCTCTGAGAATGGAAAACTAGCCAAATCCCCAAAATATTTTGAAACATTCTTGTTGATTTCCAGGTCTGTAATAAATGTGTGCCAAAGTTGACAAGGTACCTTTCAAAATGAGGCCAGCAGCAGCAGCTTTTTTTTTTTTTTTTTTTTTGGCATTCAATATTTTATTGGCCTTCCACAAACATCAAGAGTTGCTGATGTAATGGCTCCAGTGTGTGTCATATTGCAGAGGCTACATAGTTCCCCTATGTCGAATTTCAGACTGATACACTGAGTAACGTTATAGGCCCCGGGGCCTGTTGTTAGTGCAGATACTTATGGCCACATGTCACATGAGGTGTGAAAGATGTAAACAGAAAGTATTTTCTTCCAAGAAAAAGAGACAAGTGATGCTAAGGAATATTTGCACAGCTTTAGCATCTGAGCTATTGCACTGGGTCACCAGGAACCCTCACAAAAGGGGATTTCTTCCACCACATCATTAAAGTTCAACCAACTCATCTAACTGATCTCTTGTGATAAATGGATATGCACTTAAGTCATGAGCTTAGAGCAGCTGAAATTAGAGTGAATTACCCGCTGGAGTAAGAAAGGTGCAACCAGCATCTACTTTTCATCAGGAACTTAAAATCCAAAGGAAATCACCATCTCTTACAAAACAGGAATGGTTTCACTGTCTGTTCTCTCCTGCTCATCATACTTCTCTTTTATGGCAATCTCCATCCTATTTACATCATATAGCAAGGTTAGAGAAGGAAATGACAACTCTTGGCTAATCACTGTTTCTCAAAAATATTTCTACCTTCCCTAGAATTAAATAATACTTCTGCCCCTCTGTTTGTAATACCAATTACTTTAGGATTGCTCTAAAAGTCCTTCATCATTCCTTGTGCTGTGCCACAATTTCTATTGCATTCAATCAGGAAGACGTCTTCTTTGCATGATTAGTTTGTGCAGGCTGTCATTTTTCAGGAATATTTTTCAGGATTACATGACCTTTCCCCATGAAGTAAAAATAGACCCCCAAATTACTAGCTCCAGATCAAATAACTTTGAACACATCTAGGGAACATTTCTGCCCAGTCTCTGTCTTATCTAGAGAATATTACTGTGTACAGGTCTAAAATTCTTTCTCTTGTTAAAGAAATCAGTGCTGAAAAAAATTTATCCTAAAAATGCATTTACAAGTTCAATTGCTGTAGAGGATCTCCTTCAACAATATAAAGAAGAGTTGGCAGCAGAAGGTACAGTGTTAAAAATTCTAAACATGCTAGAAACTCAGTAAAAGGCCACATGGCATAACTAAAAGAAACTACAGTATCATGTGTCATAATTTTTTTCTCTGTTACAAGTCTCACAGTCTCACTGTCTATTCTGGTTTGTTTAACAGACTACTTCTAGTTTAGAGCTATTCTACTCAGTCCTTTTACTCCCCAGAAATAAAATATATGCATAAATTATGTTATATTAAGGAGAAAGGAAATGGCTTCCAGTGTAGCTATTATGAATTTCTTCGTACTGGATGGTGATTTGTTCCCATATCAGGAACAGGACTTTAAAAAGTTCACCTTAGCTGTTGTCTTTATTTCATGCTGAACTATATTAGCAGAGTAGACTTCTCTCTCCAGCATATAAAGTAATTGTTAAGACGTCTGTTAATTAATAAGTATAAACGCTCAAACAAATCAAATGTATATTTTGTATGGATAACAATGTTCCTCTGCACATTTCTTTCTGAAATGAAGTTGCTACTGAGAAAATGGAACTGAAGATATCCAAACTCTCATTCTAAATAGAATGCTTAAGATTACTTTTCATTTCCTTTGTATTTTCAGGTGTGAATGGAAATTTCAACTTTGAAATACTTATATGAGGTGTAGGTCTTACTAGGTCTGTACTTACTAGTAGGAATTACTAAGCCTAAAACAGATCATATAAAGTAAAATGCTAAAAGAAGCTACTTCAAAACAGTAAGAAAAAATCATGGTATTCATGTTTGGATTGAGTAATATGATGGTATTATGGTAGTTAAATTTATTTTGTGTAACACAGAAGCCTTATCTAAGGCCTGCATGTTTTCCTAGTTATAGCACAGATTTTGGCCAATTCATAGGGGCACATTAGGAGAGGTATCAATATGTGCTACAGCATCCAAAACACACACTCACTGTGCCACTCCACAAGTGGGCTGCAGAAGGCACGGTTGTATGTGGGCCACAATGCGACATCCAAAGCCTCTGCTGAAGTGCTGCAATCTTCCAACAAGTCTCACACAGGACTGAAAGTGCTAATGAAGAATGTGAACTGGTCTGCTCCAGTAGAGTCTAGAGCAAGTCTTAAGTATTGTGCCAGGAAAGAGTTTTTCCAAACACAGCTTTGGGCCCACTTCTGAGAATTTTGCAATAAAAACGAGAATGGCATATAGCACTGTGAGAGTAACAAAGCAAATTGCTGTGGACAATGATACACAAATTTGAGCTATTTTCTTCAGAAATAAAGAAATGAAAATGGGCCTTTATTATTCCAAGTTTTGGTTTTAGCTATATGGGTTTTTAGGCCATAGCTGATGTCACTTGTGGTAAATATAATACTTCATAACCTCCCTTCAAATGAAAGCAAACATTCTGAACAGATTCCACATATAATACATTCTAGAACACAGCATGTGAATGAGAGTAGAAAGCTAAAATGGAGATAGTTAATTAATATTAATTTGGTATTTCATTTAATAGCAAAATGCATAAACTATTTCATCCCTGAAGAGTGGTGGATATTTTTCTTTCAATTAGGTGAAGTGTCCAGCTAATACATGTGTCATAAGATGCATTTTCCAGTATTTGGTCAATAGAAAAAAGCACTGAAAAATTCTCATAGTTCTATGTGAAATGACAAAATATTGTCAGCCAGTTTCAATTGCTAATTACTGGAGAAAAAAACTATCACAAGTGTAATGCTCAAAACTGAAAAAGTTTTCAAAAAAAATTATGATGACCTCTCTTTCTATGAAATGTAAATCCTTGCTTCTGCAGACATAATCTGATTTTTTTGAGCTATCACATAAAAAACACTTAGAATGTAATGACTGCTGAAAATATTAGTAGTAATTTAATGTAATAGAATCAAATACTGATAAAGATAAAAAAAGTTACCAAACTTGCTACCAATGTGTCACTATTGACATCTGTTTCTAATGAACGGTAATGATGTGGAGAATCTGCTGCTCAGTGTTAGGAGTAAATTTACAACACAAAGTTCAATTTTCTATATACTTTACAACACATTGAATTTTTATACATAATCAGATTTTAAAAGTTAAAGCAGATGTTATAGCTATGTTTAACAATTTAATTATTTCTAGGTATCTAATAATATCAGCAAAGGAAGGAAAGAAGGAAGGACAGAAATTGCTACTTTTTTAAGTATAAAGCTTTTGTAAAACTTCATACTCAAAAAAAAGGGATAAATACTTCAAAGAAAATTTTTTTAGGGGGAAAAGACTTAGTGTATTCCGATTTTATGCCTGATAGCATCTATATGAATCTGGGCATCAGTAAAAATATTTTTAGCCTGGAGATTTAGATTAAATTTCACTCCCTCTGCCTCTGGGGCAAGCAGGGATGTTAAAACAGGGATTTTAAATCTGATTTACTGTTCAGAATTGTTGTGCTTATCTTCTCTGTTTATGAAATACTTTCAGATTCACAGCCAAGTCCTTTATCAGTTTGTAATTATTACTGTCATTATCAATATGAAATGCCACTTTGGGAAAAAAGTTCTTTGGGGATTTAGTATAACTGTTGAAAAAACAAAGCTCACTATGAAGTTAAGAATAAAAGCAAAGATATTGTCTGCTTCGGCTTTATGGTGATTCTCTGCAGGTGTGCATAGGATGAAAAGAGTTGATTACAGTAAGTTAATAGCCCCACTCGAGGTGGCTGTCAGGAGAGGTGGAGGACAAAGGTGACACCATTTGAGGATTCAGGAGAGCAGAGTGGAAGAAGCTACCTCTATTAAGCAGGGCCGATAAAGAGTTTGAAGGAGAGAAGATGCAATGAGTGAATCTGGGATCAAATTCTAAAACCAAGTTATGGTATAGCGAGGTATTGTGGACCATAATTCATAGTACAGCAAAGACAGATGGTAGGAAGTCCCCCAGAAAGGACAATAGGATTTGTGGGTAGGCCCTGAGGCTATAAATCGTACAGTAAGTAGATATACCAAGTTGGCTGAAGGTAAGCATAAACTGTGGCATGACATATTTGGCATTATTGAGCATTAGATGCTCTGCAAAAAGTATAGGCTGTAATAGAAAAGACTGATTGCCGTCCTAGACCTGATAAAGGAGTGGAGAATAAATGTGGAGAAATATTACAGGGTTTTTCAAACCATATTGCTCATGAAGTATGTCCTGGAAGATGACATACGGTGCCTATAAAAAGAGGAGAGGGTTTTATTGTTAACTTTTCTTTGATACAGGATGTGTACACTTGGTTGAGAATACGAGAAAAGACTGAAAAATTTAGGATCATTATGTTCCAAACTTGTAAAAGAACAAGGGATGTAGAAAAAGGCAGCACAGCACCAGCCATCTCGCAGTGCCCCACTCTCAGGGATATCACAAGAATACATCAAGTAGCAAGGAGTCCTGTTGTGAAACAGGTTAATGGATCTCTCTAAAACACTGAGGAAGAGGATTACAGACTAAACTTTCTGATAGGTTTGTCTGCTAATCTTGCTTTAGTTATTCTGGCCTTTCCTGAGAGAGATCCTAAATGATGGAGGGAATAACAACGATAATAACATTCTACTTATGTTTAAAAGTACGGTTCTGTTGCTTGATAGTATTCTAGTAAATTTTATTCTGAGATTATGTTGAAAGGGAAAACTTATCAGCATCAGCTATTACCATCAAGTTGTAATGACAGGCAGCATGATTTGCCTATTATACTAAAAACAATGATTTTGATATTTCAAATATATGAGTAATGATGATGACTGTTTATTATTTTTGTGCTTATACTTAACAAAAAATGACAAGTTTTTACTGAGTCCTTTAATTTTGCAGACTGAGGTATTGATCTTATGCTCTGTCCGTCTGATTAGATCCCTGAGGCAGTATAAAGCATTCATTGCCCATGCAGCTCTATTGATGCATAAGGATTAACAGAAATACATCATCCCATATGTTTGGAGGATTTTTGCTAGAGTACATCTCTGTCCTACTGTGTGCTATTCCTACTTGCCACATGATGGGGAAATTAATGTACAAATGAAATTTGGGGGCAAGACAGAGTCTAGATGTTCTTCACAGTCTCAGTAGTTGGCTCAAATCAGAGGCATAGTCCCAAGCAAATAGTATAGTGTTGGTACTGGAAGTTGGCTCAGAGAGGATTCACATTTAGATAATGTTCCATAGGTTTGCCATCCTCACTCATTTGTAATTTACCTGACTTGAAATCAAAGGGAATTTCTCCCATATCTGACAGACAAGAATGCATCCACCAGATTTAATATTTAAAAAGTAACACAGCCCCTTTTAAGTTTAAGCATTCACATTTAAATGATGACATTTGATGAATTTTATTGATCATTATTTCCTACTTTGAACAGATCACGATCAATAATAACAACTTTTAGTCAACCCTTCTGACTGGTCATATAACCCTCGCTTGTTTTTTGCCGTCATAGCAGGCCTCTTCTCCAGCTGATAACTCTGTCAGCTATCAGAGGGCATTACCTTGCAGCATAATTCTTTGATATATACTTCCAAATTTCAGGTCAGTAAAGGATAATGCTTTTTGTTGAACTTAATATCTGATTGTTGGGAAGGAGTGGAGTCTTTTAAATAAACCTTTGTTTTCCATTAGATGATTTTTCCATCAGTGGAGAAAATATGAGACCTCAAAGAGACACAGGAAGTATGTGACTTATTGCATTGTGGCTTTTCTGGAGTTGAAAACTTATTGGTTTTCATAAATCTTTTAACTCATTTGAAACCAATTTTTCAAAGTAGAGCTGATAAGCAAGAAGCTTAGATTGCAAGTGTTTTTCCCCAGCCATTTCCTTCCAATGCAATTATTTCCTGATTCATCATCTCTAAGCAAATTCATTCCAGAAGAAAGAAAAATTGGATTAAACATAAAGATTTATTTCTAATAATTTTTACTTTTCAAGTTATTGTTGCATCACAATGTCTTTACTAGAATCTCTAAATTATTTAAAGTAAGATAAACAATCTAAATTCTTCTTCTTCTTACTAAATTATTTAGGGCGTAAATGTTTCCTGTTGAATGCTTTTGTGGTCAAATAATGTATCTCAGGCTAAGAGAATAAAATTAATTTTAATGCAATAATACAAAGGCAATAGCTAGGAAAAGTACCTGAACTGTCTCCCATCATGTATTTACTCACAAAAATTGTGAAACTCATGTCAGTCAAAATCAGTTCTTATTTTCATTAATAAAAACCCAACACTCTCAAGAACTTCTTGTTCATTTTTTCACAGAACACTAAGGTCAAAAGTAGAAAGTTTTCTTACACTGCATATTTACTTACGGCTGAATTAACTTCTCTCAAGACCTATCTGTTTCTTTTCATTCATTATTATGAGTTCCCAGGTATAGCAGAAATAACTCACAGAGTGAGTGAACACCTTGGAGGGCTTCAAGACACACCAGATTCTTACTTTAAAAGAGGAAATTATACTCTACACAATATAGCATTAATTACATAATTCTATATTTCATAGTGCTTCACTTGTAAAGGGAAGATAGGCTAGACCCAACTGACCACGAATTTAAATCAGTAGGATAGTTCTCACTGATTTGAGAGGACCGTGTTTGAGGTTGGAAAGCTTCAGAATTAAGTACGGAGGTCAGTAATCTCTATGTCTGATGTAATTTTAGATTTAAATAAAAGGACAAGATTGTCTTTGCACCACTGCCTGCAGAAACTCTAACCATTCCAAATTAATATAAAATATTTTATTATGGTAGGCTGTTGACACATAAGACACTCTATCTGTTTAAGTATTTTTAGAAAGAATACACCAAGGAAACAACCAGTGATTGAATGGAAATCAACTCCCAGATGCACTATTTCTTCTTAAAAATGCCTGGATTTTTACCTAGCAGAGCAAACCCAAAGATGTTTACTAAATAGTGAAATATTAAATAATATTCATAATCCCTAGGCTTTTAGTGCAAGTGAGAAGTACATTACTCTGAAATAACCCAGTGTTATTACAAAGAAAATAAAGGATGAACACCCTGCTTTACATGGTCCTCACTATTTAGAGCAAGAAATTTGCTTAGCCTCTACTCCCATGACAGCAAAATTCTCTACAGAGTAAAAGACTAATCTTATGCTCACATGCCAACCCAAGACTACGTGAAATGAAAGTACATGAAGATTTGTCAATGTGTGATCATCTTTTGAAATTTAATATAAGTTTCTTCAGTATGACGTAGCTTTTTACTCAGAAAGAAGTGTCAAATGCTTTAAGACAATCATCCCTTTCTTAAAATTCATCAAATCTAATTGGAACTAGATGATCTTTAAGGTTTCTTCCAACCACAACCATTCTATGACTCCTCTACAGGAAGAGAAGAAGAGTTTAGGTCAAAATTTGTAGAGGAAAATCTGCTCTTGCAGCCTTGAACACAAACTTCAGGCAAGAAAAAGAAAAGCTCAAAAAGAAAATAAAAAGAAAGCTCAAAAGAAGCTCCTAACCAAGATCCAGTCACTGAAAATTCACATACACATCTTCTCAGAGTACTTGTTCGTCTCAAATGTCTGAACTCACGAGTCAATCTGTGTAGAGGCTGAACAGGCATCTGACTTCAGCAGAGATCTCAGGCAAGGTGTGAATTTGGTTGCTAGTCCCACATCAGCATTTGTTCTTATTTTAGAAAGTACTCCTGTATGTCTTCCTCTTTCTCATAATGGGCAGTTGCTCCCTTACCAAAAATTAACTAGAAAAAATTACCCATAGATATCTAGTATTTTCTGTCTTACTCTTCTTAATTTCTCCCTTTGCTCTAAACACTCTTTTTGCTTCTTTTTAAGTTTCTCTTAAGGTAGAGTTAGTTCAAAAGTTTTCTTCTTTCAAAATTTTCAGGAAATCACCAAAGGATGTGTATTCTGACTAGCCAGTTAGTTAAAATGATATATATATAAACCCCAGAGCAACATCCACAGTCTTTGTTGCTTATACCTGAAATTATTCCTTTATTTGTCAGTCAGTAGGAGCCTTTGCCATAGGAAGGCCTCCATTTATCCATTAAGTTTCAAGTATGAGAAACTTCAAATGGCCCTGATGTGGAAGCCAGTTTCCTGCAGAGTTTCAGTTTCTACTTTTCAGTTCTTTTCATGAAAGTGATCAGTAGATAAAGCCCATGAAAAAAATGAAAATTTAAATTTATAGAAAAATCAAAGAACAACTTGCATCACATCATGTCCTAGGATGTGAATCCTGGTAAAGCCAAGCCACTTGATGGCTGTAGCGTATCAGTGTGGGGAATATTTAGGACCCTGGAAAGCGTGCTGCAAGCTGTTGGACTGAGAACTCCAAACCATTCTCCTTCTCAGAATCAAAACCACTATTTTGCAAAGCAGACAGCCTAAGGATTACCTTGGTCTTTGATACTCACTCTCATGTATGTTAATATTCTGAGCTGTCAGGCAGAGAACATTTACTTAGATCCTTACTGCAGCATAGCAGTGAGGGGCAGAAACAAGAGGAGCAGAGCTTGATGCATTTATAAATGGAAAATTTCCTATACAAAGATGCATCTAGATGAGTCTTATTTGTCATACCATAGGAGATGGCTGCTGACTCCTTGAAAGTAAAGATGCACTACTGGTGTAAATCAGAACAGAGCTGCATTTCTGCTTTTATTTCAGACTGACTTAAAAGCTATATTGCTAGCTGCCTGATACGTCTGTTACACTAGGAAGCATCACATCCCTAAACTGGCTCCTGGGCTTGCCTTAGTAATGATGTCATTCTGTCACATTTAGTGTTTCTAGGATGGCTGAAGCAAACTGAGAAGCCAGACCCAAAACCCTAGCAGTAAAAATATCTTCTGGCAAAAAAGAAAAAAAGTTTTGTTTTTCATGCAGGCTGTTACAAGGAAAATATAGCTGGAGAGAAAAAGCTAGTAATTCAGTTGATGACAGAGAAGAAAAGATCTTTTTCTAGTACTGGAAATTTGTCATAGGTTTTTTTAAAAATAAGCAGTGCCTGAAGAATGCTCTATTTGTCAGCATTATGTGTCCTGTGTTTTATCATCTTCTAGCCTCCCATAAAAATGCTCTGAAACAAAAAATAGAAGATTCTGCCAAATTAATTTCTGCTTTCATCATTTCTCTTTCTAAAAAGAAAACTGAGGAGGTTTTGCCTTATCTTTGCTTGTAGGTATTAAGTGCCTCTATTAGAATGGTAGTGCCTTGGCTAGGACAGTCTCTAGGTTCCTTGCAGGACCGTTGGAGATAAGAAAGAAACAGGATTTAATCTATTTGTCTCACTTTGAAGAGAAGTCATTTTCTGAATGCCTGAAAGGCAGAAAAACCAGCTTCAAACCCTTATTCCAGGTCAATGAAGAAATTTCATTTTCAGTGAAACTGAAAATATTTAACATATTTTGAAAAGTTATAGTAATTCAGTCATACAGTGCTTCAGTGGGAGAATGGTGATATGGACTATGTCATCAAGCAATGTCTTTTCGGAGGTGAAGACTGTGGAATTACAGTATCACAAATACACTAGCCTTTTCTTCACTAGTAATTTCCCTCAAGGATGAATGTGCTCATGCCATCTTAAGTTCAGTATTCACTACTATGAATGTTCTCAGCCTCTAGATCCATAGCACATAAATTGATAAAAAGTATGTTTTCATACATCAGAAATTATGACATTCTAAACATCAGTATTCTGCCTTATGCTGCCTTTCTTTCTGTATCATACCAGTCTGGGCTGCAATACTAGCCAGAAATGGAGGGTACATGACTATTAGATAAAAGAAGGGAAATGTATTTTCTTTCTTTTTGTCTTACCCGAGCAGTAAATAGGTAAGCACATCTTCAATTCAGAGTTTTATAGCTCGGGTGCAGCTAAGCATTATGGATGGCCTCTGTACAAAATTTAATCTATCTCATGTTACACAGAACATCCAGACACTCCCTCCAACCCTCGCAGTAGAAACTGTAGGAGCAGTAGGATCTTACAAGCACTTTCAAGCCTGCACATTCAATATATCACAGAATATGCATAAGTCCCTTAGATTCAAATGTTAAAGAAGATAAGTAAGCCCAGCTTGTCCAACTCTTCAGCACCAGCTACCACCTCTAGACAAAGCAAGTGGAATGGAGGTGGAGGAACTATGGTTGTCTGATGAATCAGGTGAGGAAAATAAGGCATCAGAAAGACAAATGTTATCAAAAAGGCTTTTTTTGCAAGCTATGCTTTGTGCAGCTGTGGCTATCCTGCTTTATACCACAGCTGTGTTGTGCCCAAAACACTGAGAGAAAATCTGAGTTTCTCATCACAGAGAAATTAAGGAACATTGCATGGGATAGAGAGAAGGGAAATGGGGTCCCCAACTAGATTAAGCAATACCTTGTAAAACCAACTGCACTTACCCACGCTCCAGTCAGCAGAGCTGTACAAAGAATAGGCAAAGAAGCAGCAAAAAGTGACATGGCTTAATATTTGCTAAAGCAGTTTGGGCAAGATGAAATGACTACCATAGAAGACTTTTCAAGCCAACACCAATTTCAACAAGGTGGTAAACCTTTCTACTACTTGTGCCAGTACAGACTGATAGCAGCAACAGAAGGAAGATGTGCAACATCAACATAAGCAGATGGTGCTGGTTTGCTAAAGTTATCCTGTTAAAAAGTATTCTGTGGAAGTCTGTGAATGGCAATGCACTTCCAAACTGGAACATATTCAATGTGGAGAGCCCACAGTCCATTCAGACTAAACACTAACTAATTATCTTGTGCTTACGTTGGGGAAGGTATATACAGTGCTGGAGTTGTCTGGGCATAGACCAGTGGCCTTCCTGGAGAGAACAGATGCTCTAAAACACTCATGCCAAGCTGGACATCAAACCACATGAGTTACTAAGATGAAAAAGCTGAAATCTTATCCTCACTTACTTTATATGCAATTTATAAAACTGTCTGGTGTTCTTACTTGATCACTATAAGATCTACTGTCATATATAGGATAATAAAGGTCTGAGATAGTACAACAAGGCTATTAACATCTACCATGTTAAATGTTTATGTAACTTTGTCTAACAACATTAATTTTGTACCAAATAGAAAGCAGTACTAGAAGAGAGAGCTGATTTATGAGGCTTTCAAGAAATGTTTCTGTTCTTCTGTTTACACATACAATTCAGGCCAGAATTCAGCCATAGCTGAATTTTTAGGGAAGTGCTAAGTAGAATGGTCTTGGGCTAGTCAACATCATAAAATCTTTATTCTCGATTTAAAAGCAGCACTACTCATAATCTGAAGTATAAGTCATTTTGCTAAGAAATACATACTATTGCTGATAATCCCCTATAGAAACAGGGAAACTTGTCACATAATGTGATAAGTTTTCCAGAGTACAAGTCTCTCTATAAAGAAACTAGAAATATATATTTTCAGAGATCATTATATGGTTGGCAACTGAAGTTTACAAAATTCAAATGATCAAACCAGCAGAAGTATACTACAAATGGATTTTTATTGACTGAATTGGATAAACAGATTAATTTAAAAAAAATCATATTACAAACTGGTGCAGTACCATAAAATTAGTTTGAACATGTGGACTTGCCATCTTTAGCCTGCACAGCTTCTGCAGCGCTGTAGCCCATTCTCATTGCATGCAGTACACTTGAGGGCTTTGAATGAGTCCGTAAAGCAGTTCCGAAACACAGACATCTTGCTCCCATGGCACGCTGAACACGGCAGGAAACCAAAGCCCCCACAAGAGGGGCACTCATGAGGATGCTGGACTCTCTGCTCAAAGAATGTGAGAAAGACAAAAATGTTACCTCATCAACCACCACAAGCTCTAGGACAATGAGGACTCTAGATGATTTGAGAATACACATTTTTGTTCTCATTTTCACAATACCCACCACCCATCCCACAGGAAACCACCATGAAAGACCATTACATCTGCATCTTCCTTTGGTGAGATCCACATGAAATGGTTAGACAGGCTCACTGCAGGCACAATGGTCACTTTATACTTTAATAGCCTGCATTATAGTTGTCAAAATAGCTAGCTAAAGGATAGTTTGCATACATTAATCAGATGTTGTTTAGGTCTAGATTAATTCTAGGAAGTATTGCAATTGATTGAATCCAAACTCCAGGCAGTTTATGCAGACATTATATTTTCTATACTGCATGTTAAGATGTTATGACTTTCAGCATTTGCATGCTTGTGCTGAACATACTATACTTATTACAGTTAAAGCTGATGATATAAAAAGCAATTCATAGCTTCTGACAAGTAGTGCTCAAGGAAATAAGTGGTGTATTCAAATTTATGGGTATAGAATGCTGAAGCTTTAAGCGTAAAAAGGAAAGATCATCAATGTTCAACAGTTATACCCAGGGAAAATTGCTGCAAGCAAGGTCTTGGGCACCTCAGTTATCCCAATTTCCAAGTAAAACAGTAAATTTACTTTATTCTGTATTGGATTAAAGACAATGGAGAAGACAAGAAGAGATTTCAAAGATGTTTTCGAGTTTCACTTGCTGAAAATGTGGCTAGTTTGCTTAATGATTGCTTTAAAGTTCTATATCAGAGAAATAACAGGTATGCCACTTTGGGTAGTTACCACCACGGTTTAACATTGCACTGTTGAGTAAAGACTTTACAGGTTTACTCACAAAGAAAGAACAAAAATCTGTAAAATTCCGGATAGTGTTATTCTGAAGAATTACATACCACTAAAAATTAGTGACAAATTACTACCAGAGTATAATAAAATACCTACAGATAATGTAGTACCTGGAGTTTCATCAAGAAAAATAAAAATATTTCTTCAAAACAATTTAGCATTCATCTATTGAATGCTCAGATGAACATGCAAACAAAGCAGGGGTTTTTTTGTCTTGTAGTTCATAAACTTGCCATTCTTCTTCACCAGGCAAGCAGCTCTTATTACTATTAGCTTCTCCAGGGACAATGTTTGGAAGTATTTAATGTAAAATTAGCATTCTTTTTATCTCAGGTGTGCTCACATCTTTCATAATTTCTGATGATGGTTTACTTCATTGGACATTATTGCAAATAATCTCAAAATTTTAAAATAATAATATTTTTAATCTTTACATTCATTATTACTTGTTAGGCTTGTAAATATACAGATACCTTTCCACACAGTTAAGAAAACTAACAAAAAACCAAAGCAAAATTCCTTTAGCTCAGTTCCTTGAACAATGGCCATTTTCTTCTTGAACAGATGACAATTTGTGTAACCACTTACTGCATCTTCAGTAATGAAGAAACCTGACTGCCCCTTGCAACTGTAGTAAACCCATTTTTGGAAAAAAAAAGGGGAAAAAAAGGAAAAAAAAGAAAAACACCAAAACCACAAAAAAATACCAAAAGGCAGTGAAGTAGTGATTGTACTCAGTGAGCAGTTATCAGTCTACTGTACTCTGACATTATTTGTCTTACATACGTACTTTTTGTCCCAAGATTAGGACACATAGTGGGCTAGGTAATAACATTATAGGACCCCAAAAACAGGATCTGGGGACATATCATTCCAAAGTAAAATGTTAAGGAGGTATATTAGCTAACCTTTCTAGTCAGACAAATAGTGTACTTTTTTTAATAATTTCTGGTTAGATATTCAATATAGATAAACACAGCCAAACAGGGTCTTCTGCATTTTATACAGAAATACATACACTGATTTGTGAGGCAAGGAAAGTTTTGCTGAGTTAAGAAACAGGCTGGACATATTCAGAAGGTACCATCTGCAGTGCAAAGGTTTAGAGCAGTTCATGATTTACTGGATAATGTTAAATCCACCTCCTGAAAGTGGCAGAGGTGAAGAACCCTTGGGCTCAGCCTCACTGAAACTTTTTTAGGAGTGCCAGGAGACTGGCTATAAAAAACCAATATCCGTCACAAAAAGACAAATTCATGTAGTGATGAACTCAAAGATATATAGTATACACTTACTCAAATCATATGCTGTAATTTCACTAAATGAAGGGAAAGAAAAACTTTGGAGTTAAATCAACTAGTACGTAGATTTCATTTGCTCTTTCACAATGTCTTTTACAAATATCATATCCTCATAACTATTTTTAATTTTTATGTTACACACTTCTGAAGTTTATGTGTTATCTTAATTTGGCTAGGTGTGATTTCAAAATAACAAGATAATTAATAGCAATACATTCCTTTTCTAAGGACTCAGCTATCCATATAACCCAGACATTATGACACACATCTCCCCAAAATGTTCTGCGTTGCAGGATATCCAAAGGAAAAAAAGAAAATGCCTTCAGCAGCCAAGAGCACAAGACCAGCAGAAAAGTCATGACCAGCAGATATCCAGCTTACAGAAAAGCTGTGAGAGCAGACCCACAATTCAAGTGTTCTCAGGGAGTGTGCATCAACTGTTCCTGGTAAAAAGGCAAACTTGCCCCAGAGAACTTCAATGGACACAGCAAAATAAGAGCTGGAGAAAGGCGTGATAACCTGTAACTTGAAAATTGTGCAAATTGGTGTAATTGGAGACTTCCAGGTTTTGCCCAGGTTTTGTACATGTCCAGCTATATGTCTAGCCAGAATACAGATATACAGAGTCCCAGTACGTTCACTGTAGCACATGGGGAACTGGTGCAAAATCCACACGAAACCTGACTCCCCTGGCGAGGGTGAAGGTTAAATACCAAAGATGATTTAAAAGGCTGAGGGAAAGAGAAAATCGTTTGCCTTTCCCACTATGACAAAATCAAGTGAAAAGAGAGATGGACATTTTGGGTTGATGTTATCACCATTCATGTTTTCTCAAACTCAGTGGGGTGTGATACTATAATATCATTCATTCAGAGAGAGAAACCAAAAAGCATTTGGGATCATAAGTTTATAACAGAAGAAAAGGAAATGGTAAAAGAAGAAAATCTACTCAGTTAGAAGTTGTCAATGTATATTCCCTATATTTATTTGCAGAAATACAATTACCTCAATTTTGGTTAAGAGATCCTGCAGTTCCCCAGATTCATTCATTAGTAAAATTTTCTCAGCACCCTATTAGGAAAAAGAAGAAGAAAAATGTCAGCTATCTTAGCACGAAAAAACAGAGATGATTAGAAGATTTGGTCTTGAAATTTTAAACAGGCTGAAGACGAGTTTGACTCACATTAAGTATAGTGCAATTAGGTCAACCTTAGGAAAGCTAGAAGGAGAGAAGAATCTAATCGCAGGTCTGATAGTAATGCCTGAAGCTCATTACCAGGTGACATATCACATTGCCTGTTTTGTAAAAGGTGACGCACCTTGGAAATTCTGATTGTGTTCCCTTTATTTTACAGGGTGTGTTTCCTGACAGAATAAAAAATATGTCTAGTTACCATGTCAAAAAATTGCAATTATAGAAGTATACAGCACATCAGAGAATGCAGCAAAATGAGAGAAGGAAATTGTATTTCAAATATTCTGGCAGTTAAGCATTGAATTAAGACATAATGTGCCTAATGTATAACACAAGGACAAAAAGGGTAATGAAAATACTGTAACAAAATTAAAGTCAGACACAATAATGAATAATAATAATTTAGTCTGACTACATTTGGCCTCCAAGGGGTTCTGTATCCTGAACCAAGGCGTTACTGAAGTGTTGGGGTTTTTTTCCTTCTGAAAGTAAATGCTAAGAGATCACTACAGACAAAATTAAAGTGTCAGGGATGATATGAAAGTGTTTGTTCCCTTTTCTTCTAATTAGAGGGCCACATTTGAACATCTATACTTCACTTGTGAAACCAAATTCATTGAATACTGCATATTGCCAAAGAAAACAAACAAACTTGCAGACACTTTTAATCAGTGGATCACAAGAAACCAACAAAAGGTGAGGAAACTGAGGCACAGATGCACAGGCCTTACTTGCTGCTAAGGGCAACTGGCCACATCTTGACCACGAGGTGAGTTCATGCCATTGTGCTGTCCCAGTTAGCTAGTCCCTGCAGATTCTTAAATTTCATTTTTGAGGTTGCTTTCAGTGTTAGCCAGAAGGTGTGGTGGGACGCTAGCATAGGGCTGAGGGATGTGGTGGGATGCTGGCACACATCTCGGATATGCCATTACTTTGAACTCCCCATGAGCACCTCTCTCCTTGTTTCTGGGAGGACCAGGAAAAGCTACCGGTGAGCACAGGGAACACGTATGTGTCTCTCATATACCTTTAAGTGTCCAACCATTCACAGGGCCTTGCTGGGGACTACAAAGGCTACAAGTGTGTAGCCCAAAAGCCAAATAAGGACCACCAAATATTACAAAGGATTTTGTATGACACCCTACTAAGGTTATTTTCCCTGTAGAAAGGCTTTTTGCTCTGGTTTTGTACAAAACAGAAACACTTTTGACTCTGTGTTTGATGATTTTCATTTTAGTTAAAAAGGATAATATTAATATTTTGGTAAAAAGAAAAATATCAATATTTTAGGTTTTTTTGAGTGAACACTACTCAGAGTGTTACACTTTCATAGAGATTTTTTTTAAAAAACTATCACACAAAATAGTTAGTTGTGGTTAATTAATCACAGAAGATAGGAGGCTGATCAGCTAGCCTTCCTTGTGCTGACTCTTCCATTGAAATCTATTATAGATCATGGGCACAGAGTGTACGAGCTCCAACATATGCATTAGGCTCTCTGAGTCCTCGAGAGAGCAGCTTTTAGCAGTCTGTCAGCCCCTTTCATGCTTGTCCTCTTATCTTTCTCTGCTTTCACACAGTACAGGCAATGGAAGTGATTGGCACAACAAAGTGAGGATTTGCCAAGGCAGCCCATGGAGCATTAGCTCTGGGCCTGAATACACTGCATCAGCTTAAGACAAAGCTTGTGCTGCCCATCTGATGCAGAACAATAAAGATTTGCAACTTTATTGATGGAACTGCAGTGTGGCAAATTCCTTAAATGAGACAAGCCCCAATTTGCCCTCGTTTAGGAAAGAATCTCTTCTCTGCAGCAACAATTGGCAAAAGCGTTCCTATGACATCTGCTCCATGCTACAGTGATGTTGTATGATAATGCTGACTGGCTTTTACAGCAGTGTAATTAAAAGTCTGACAGGTTTGTCATTACAGATTTATATTTTAAAGGATTTATACGGCCAATGACATTCAGCCGTGTTCCTTTCAAAGCTATAGTTTTTAATTTAAAAACCAAACATCCAAATGGCTATCAACGTTTTTAAGGGTTTCAGTGTGTCTTTTCTGATTAACAGCTGCCCCAAGTGAAATATAAATAAAGGACAGTTTGCAGAGGTTAACCTTCCCTTTGGATCTGTGAGTCTTAAAACACAGTCTGTAATTAATAGAGTAATTAAAGCAGCTGTTAAATAAGTCCAATATCTGTTTTCTGACCAAAAAGCGATGCCTTTCTTTTTCTTCCTAGGTTGTGCTCAGTGCAAAATTACCCACAAAGGAATGTGAAGCAGTAAATAGTCTGTCCCTACTGAGATTAACATAAGGAGCATGACGCACAGTGACCATAATGTTTAGAGAATCATCAGGGAGAAGTGAATTTTCAGTTTTGTTAATCAGTTAAATTTCAAAGCAGCAGCTTATACACAGAGAAAAATTAGCATGGCACTGCAACATCCCTCTTGTGGATACATTTCCTGTGCAGATAAATTGCATGCCCTATTTCCTTAAAAACAAACTTTTGCTAAGTATATAAGCAAGGCCTCTTGCTAAGGCAGCAAAAATGCCCTCACACACTTCACCATCACTGGACCTGCCATATTTTTCACTGTGACTTACCAAGGAGATGGGCTTTATATACCCCTGTCTCTACCTGGAACTCACACACTCTTCAGTCTGCAACACTACACCTCTCACAGCAAGGTGCCTCTTGGCAGCAGATACACATGGGGTATGAATAAGTGCCTGGAAATCTGCCCTTAAACTGAAAATTGAAGTATAGTACCAGCACCAGAAATGTTGGATTTGGTATGCAAAGAACAGGAAAGGTTGATGTGCAAAGAGTCATCAGAGAAACTGAACCCTGCAGTTCCCAAAATGTTAAACTGCAAAATGGAGGAAACAAGTGGGAAAATGTTAGGTGACTCAATGCAATAATTACATCATAGTTTTACTGTCACAGAGATATTCATATGCACCCCATCAAGTGAATATCAGGAGTATGCGTTTAACAAAACTTGGAGTCTATAAAGAGGTACTAATTATATATGGCCACTGGAAAGCAGCTACAGGGAAACTGTTAATTCCTGTTTAACAAAAAAATATGTTACACATGTATTTTCTAGAAGTCAGTTACAAAAATAGCCTCATCATTCTCTGGAAATAATCATACTCAATGTGTCAAATAAAATAATTTTACTGTAAATTTCATGATGTTGTGCATTAATTATAGCTGGGAAAACTAAACAGGAAACATTTTCTTCAGGAAAAAAGTATTACATTCACATATCTGACAAAACATCAAGTAGGTTTGCATGGCAAGTGAATGCTGGAATTCAATCACATATTCCAAGAGGAAAAGAACCATGTATTTTTAAACTATTATGCTGTGAGTTAATATGTTTACTAAGGATGACTTTATTTGCCCTTTTTTATGTGCATCCCTTTTCCAGGGTCTTTGCATAGCTTAAACTTTTAACAATTTTGAGTGCCTTTATAAGAGTGAATGAATGCTCCACCATTTTTTTTCTGTGTAGCTTTCTGTTCTCTGGAAGTAATTTTTTTATTCTGCGTTGGTATCCCAGCAGATGGCATAATTCCATTTCAGATGGAGACAACCTCAGGTGAAAAGGAGAGATTAGATCAGGCGGTAAAGACCATGCTGCAGAAAGCAACTGCAATTTCCTGACAGACTGATATTTAGACAGTGTGTGTCAAGAAACACAATGATTCAATCCTGAAAAAATGAGAAGATTAAAAATCCTGCTGTACTGCAGCATGCAGGACTTTGCTTGACAGGGGCTAAATATGATTTTTCTATTGTTTTTGCCCCTGAGCAGGCAGTGATAAATTCCACAGCACTGTGGTGTTCTATCCACACAGCCTGCGGTGTTCTAACAACCTTGTCCGTGCTTCTGAACGGCTTGGGTACCATATACTCTATCAGATGCACATATGTTATTTTCTGGTGATTTTGTTACTTTTATCTCATTAAGAATAATCTTGTCACCTTTCAAAAGGGTTCATATTTTAATTAGGAGAAGGGGTATTTTTTTTCTCCTTATGACTCATTGAAAGGTGTGTGGCTCAATATGGATTCTTTTTTGTATTGCTACATTGCGTCTCTTTCAGGGAGGAATTTTTCAGGAAATAAATCATCAAAATATTCAAAATCAGAAAAAAAAAAGAAAAAGTAATATATCGCATGATTTATTTACTGACACACCAAGCTTTGTGATTTCTGTGTTTCATTAGCATATCAGAAGTTAATTATCATAAAAGGAATTATAGAAATGTCCACCATTACTAATGAGACCAAATTCTGTAATTAGTTCTCCATCAGATTTTAATGAAACACAAGCCTAGCACAGGTTCCAGCCAACATATTGCCTTTGGGGGTCACTGATCAGGAGGTCACTGTCTTGGGAAGGTGAATTGACAGATCTGGGGGGTGAATACTTCATTGCCATACCTTCTCAATATGCCAAGTGCCCCCTTCTTATTTCTCTTCCTAAATGAACAAATGTCAGCTTCTCTTGTGAAGCCATATTAAGAGAGAGAAATAAAAACTACCCTGCAATAATGGGATTTGCCACATTTACCAACCAGAGTGTGTGCACACAGGTCCCTTGCCAGGCTCACCCTGGTGCTCTCCTTTCCCACTGCCCTGCCAGACACCGGAGCTCTGTTCGCAGCCACAGAGGGCTGCCCGAGTTAGCTCTGCTCACACTGGACTTGGTTTTGTCATCGTAGTTAATCTCAACTGGAGCGCTTTAGAGAACGATGGTATAGCAAGCAGCAGTGCCTCCCAGTATGCAGATAATTAGTGGAGAGCCGTGGGGGGGGCAGAAACCTCCTCTGGGAGTAGGTGTGAGGCACACCCACAGTGGCAGAGGGAAGGGCTGCTGCTGTCCCGTGCTCTCTGTGAGCAGAGCAGGCATTTCAGGGACTGTTCGCTGCCTAAAAAGCTGGTTTTTCACAAATAATGTCATTCTTACATGGAATAACTTTAATCCTCTCCTGGAACTAAAGTCTGTTCCAGTTAACTACAGTGTGCCTCATCAATTTAAGGGGAAAAAAAACAACAAGGAAAGAAAAAGAAGAAAGAAAACACATACCAAATCTGATTCTTTCAGGTTGTTTTTCACCTGTAGGAAGTAGATTTGTTTCTCCCATAGAAAGCTCTATTCTTAATTTGCTTGCTTTCTTTTCTCCAAAGTATCATATAAAGTAAATAGAGCACTCTAATGAGTTCTATTGCTTTGTTACACTGTTGCTCCTCTGTTAAAAGACAAGTTTCTCGCACTCTTCCAAAACAAAAATTAATAAAACCAGCAGTGACTTAATGGGCCATCCATCATACCAAAATGACTGTAGCCAGGCTTCTGCTATAACTGGGCAAATAACTTATTAAATCAATTTGAGTATTTTATCTGAATTCTTTTGAAAAATTGATGACACATGGACTGAGATTTTCTTGGAGTTGGTCATAACTCACTACTTACATTTTTAATGTGATTATTAGGCAAGAAAATCTTAGTCTTAAGCCTGTTGAATTTTAAACTGCTATTGAAAGAAGCACTTCTGCTCCTGACTGGCTGGAAAACTCTCCAACTCAGGGTTTTGATAAAAGCATATGCTACTATGAAGTAAAAATCACTGTCTGCTAATATTTCACACATAGGCAATTTTGCAGCTGCTCTAGTGGTCTGGCAGGCCCCGTGCCAGGAAATGCATTTGTTATAGTGCTCAGGGAAGCCTAACTCATGCAGAACACGAGGAAAGCTGGGAAGGGAATGGGGAAAAAGACAAGAAAGGGTATTTGACTGTTCATACAGGTCCAATATCAATTATGCCTGAATGTTGGTTACATTGCACTTTGTTACTTAAATGTTTTGTGCAAATGAAAGTGTTAAGTGATGCAAACACAATAACCCCACTGTGTTTAAATACAGTTTATGCGTTCACAAATCACAGTCTCACAGTTGGTGCTAATTGCTAGCTTTTTACCACTTGAGACAAATACCTTCTCTGAACTCTCAAGCTGTTTCCTTTGTGCCACTTTCCAGAATCTTTCTTTTGTTTTTTCCAGTTTTTGAGAAATACATTTCAAAAGTACAGGCTGGTTTTACTGAAAAGGTGATTTCAATTATCAATAAGCTTCTAGACCTAGAGTCCTAGGGCACAAATGGGGATTATAGTTCTCCATTTGGAGTTTATGTCTTGCAATAGGGCAGAGTTGGACTGTTTATGTCTCTCTTCTACAGGTAGACTTTTTTAAAAGTAAGTATTAACCAATTCTGTACCTAAAAGAATGTTCAGTTGATTACACGTACTGATACAGATTACGTCATCTAAAATTCAATGCATATTTAAAATCTGACACCCCAAGCTGTTAGTTTCATATTCAACACAGATATTACTAAATGACACATTTATGCTGTGTACATTCATCTTCCTCAGTCAACCATACATACAGGTTGTCATGAATAACAAAAAAGAAATCCATCTCTCTAGGTTATCTTGGTGTCAGCTACAAAGATGAGCTATTTTTTAGGAAACAGAAGATAGCTTAGATTGTATTACTGTCTCTTATTCCCTTCCTGACAGCCTCTAACCAGTTATTTTTTGCATCTTCAGATCAAACCTACCAGTGTGGATCTGTGCAGCACGTCTTTGATTGTTCCAATCATTTCAGCATTGTAGGCAATTTTCTAAAAACCCTGCTTCTCATTCATCAAGATTTTCATCTGTTTTTCCCGACTGTAGAATAAAACATAGGCTCATGCTTTACTTACCCCAAGATAATGGCCATCGATAAACACAACAGGGAGTGAGGGAACTTCACAGACCTTCCTGCATCTTTCATCTAGTTCTTTTCCATAATCGCTGTTCAGAGCAATGTTTTTTTCTTCAAATTTAACTCTATGATTTTGAAAGATCTTTCTGACCAGTTCGCATCTTTCAAAAGTGGTTCTCACCACACGAAGACTGGTGGTATAAATTACTATGCGGCCAAACTCAAGCACTGTTGATACCTGGAAAAAAAAATGTTTCCCATTACATTAAGCAAGGTGTTAATAGCTTCCAAGTATTGAGTTATTTTATTTCAGAGAGTATTTAAGAAAAAACCCCAGCATCTCTCAAACACAATCAAACATTCAGCTTTTTTCAAATGTGAACATGGAAGGGGAAGAATTAAGTTCTTGCAAACACCAATTTAAGCTTTTTATCTAAGTAAGATGCAACTTGACTTTTTATGGACAGTTTTAGAGATGGTGAGTCAAGTTATACATTTTCAAGAAACAGATATATTTTAGATCCTGGTGGACTTCCAACTGTGAATAAATTGACACTGTTTTGCCGATGTCTGATTCTGTTAATACAGTCACTCGTGTGCACAAAGACACTCTGGTAGTATCCAAAGACTAAACCTGCAGATCAGGTGATGTTGACAGCCTGCTTTAAGCAGGACAGGAGCTTAAGCCAAGGTTCAGCACAGCCATGAGCCAACATTAACTTAGAATACTTTAGGTGTCTCCACACTGAACTAGATTATGACTTCAGAGGGGACAGATGTGTCTCTAATTCTTAATGTGGTTCCACAAAAAACTACTCTAACATCCAACCAACAATAAAAAAAGTATATTTTGTGTGTATTCAGTGTTCAATCCAGAGCCCACTGCAGTTCCCTTGGCTGGAAAAAGTTTCACGCTACAATTTACATTTGACTTTTTGCCCCACTTTTTCATATGTAAAAGTTTATACTGCATCTTTCCTTTCGAGGATGAAAACAATTAGATAGGGTAAATACTATAGGGATTAGTTTGCCCAAGAGAGAATGATACATTTTCAAGAAGCCTGAGAATCAAAGATATTATATTCAAATATATAGCTAAAATGCTAGGTTTTTTAAAAAGTGGCAAGGCATGTCCAAGCTTTTGAAATTATCCATTATATTCAGCAAACTATATTTAATTATTTCATCAGTATTCTGGGAGTAAAAAATGTAAGTTAGAAAATAAAAAGCAGGGACACCTGTAATGCAATGTAGCACTATAGGGAAAATGAACCTTGATGGGTGAATGGATAATTTTTTAATTACATCATGCAATAAATGTAAAGGCACAGTTATAAAATTTGGTAGATGTCATTGCAGATTTTGCCACATAACTAGTCATGATTTATCTTACTGTGTAAATGTAAAAAAAAAAAGTCATTGAAGAAAGCATATTCAGCTTGCAAAGGTGTTCACAATGTTCTTCCTACAGTAAAGAGGACTCAGGGAAAACATTTGCATGTCACAGATCACTTACAGAGCACTGGAAGTGTAATTGCAAACATATGTAACAACGGCTTTCATTTCCCATTCTGGGAAGGAAGCATGTTGTGATAGGTCAATATTTATTTCTCTTTGAATGGATGTCAGAAATTCAGTTTTAGGAACAAACATTATAAAATGTGGGCTACTTTTCTCCAGCCTGTGTTTTACATTGAAAATCTGTTATACTGCTACTTTAGCATTGACTTTTTTCCAGCATGTTATTCACACATTCCAAGTGAGAGAATTAGCTCGTCCTCTACTTAAAAGACAAGTACTCTAGATAAACACTGCCATATATTTTAGTAACCACACCTGGGTTGCTCAAAGGAAGAGGAGTTCATTGTTTTCAGAAGTAACCAAAAGGAGTTCTTAAAATATTCCTTAAAAAGAAATTTTCGCATATTCGTTGTTTCTTCCTCTTTGGAGTGGTAATACATTTTGAAGTGCAAAACTATTCAACAGGATGGAAACTCTTGTTCCTCCGTAGCTCTAATCTCTAATGCTGTTTGTTCCCCGACACCAGAGGCTGGCAGCATAGGTACAGACAGTCATTATCTGGTGAAGCATCAGGGCTGTGGTGTCCCTACAGCATACAAATAAGCAGCTGAAGAAATGGAAAAATGGAAAGTTGTAAAGTGATCTGGAGAGATATCAAGTGGAAGGTGTGTACACAGAGTCCTTTTTATGTTTATTCCTTTATTTTTTTCTAATGTGGCAGTGAAGAAGTACCCCTGTTTGCCCTGTAAAGAAGTATCAAGAGCACCAAGTAAATAATTCTTTAGAGAAATTTTAGTAAAAACCTTGTTTTCTGGAATACAAATACAAATAACTTGTCCTTGGCAGGACTTTATCATAGCAGAAAGACACTTTTTGTCGCCCCCCTAGAACTCATAATTAAAAACAGTGTGTCTCTTAATAAGAACTCATAATTAAAAATAGTGTTTCTCTTAATAAGAATCTATGCTAATTCTTATTCTGCTACCCAATTAAATGGCTACAGCCTGTAATATTTAATTAGTAGAATACACTTTTGAAGTAAACCAGTAAACACTGTGCTTTTCCTTCCTAGGTTGGAACTGTAACAAAAACATAATAAATGAGAAGAAATGTAAACAAATTAATAGAAAGACATTTTAGGCAATGAACTTTACAGTTTAGCTTCGCAAACTTGAAATTAATAATGTAATTCACAAATGCACATAGAAACAAAAGGCAATTCTCTAGTTAATAAGCATGACAAAACTTTAATACAGCTTTTAACTTTAATAAAGTGAAAGTTGGGCAGATGAATATAGCAAAAGATTTGGAGCAACTTATATTGACCACTTTCTTGCACATGTTGTAAGTGGAAATTCTCACTGAAACATAAGGCTTATGGATACCAGTTGGCCTGAGGTGGCAAATATTGTGTCAGATTCAGGAAGCCCTATGCACATGGGCCAAGAGTATGCTTCAGAGAAAGTGTCTGTGTGGAAGGATTGCCAAGGAAGGGATTTAAGTTTTCAGAGCAAAATAAAGTTGCTTTAGTAACAGTCCTTTACATAATTTACAGCTCTTAGTTTAACAGCACAGCACTACCATCTCCCCAGGGGTCAGGGGCAGTATCTGCTTTAGTGCATCAAACTGAAGAGCTTGCATTGGGAGTGTCGAGTAGGGCAGCAATGGCAGTAGCATGACATGCATCACTTCACAGCAGAGCCACCACTCCCAGTGACTCAGGGACAGCTGCCCCTTTTTTATTCAGTCCAGAGAGAAAAAGTAAGTAATTGTTGCACTAGTTCAATCCTGTTCATGACTAACATGAGAAAAACAAAATATGTTTCTTATTTTGCTCCTTACTCAGTTTATTCCCAGATTTCTTTACCAGGTGGATCAGGCCTTTTGCAAATCATAAAATGGCTTGGGTTGTAAGGGACCTTAAGGATCATCTAGGTCCAACCTCCCTGCCATTCATAGGGACACCTTCCACTAGACCATGTTGTTCAAAGCCCCATCCATCTTGGTTTTGGTGTACAACTGGGGGAAATTTATCCCTCTGCCACCCCACTGGTGTCCATCTGAGATGGTTGCAACTAAATATAATAATTAACTGAGCAAGTCCTCTGCAAACAGCATGAGGGATGTCATACACGAGGCTAAATTTATGCGCTCATCATCAAGAGAGACCACAGAAGAGAGAAAGAAATTGCTGATGAGAAAGAGAAAGCTTAATAGAGCAAGCAAATGAGCAATAAAACCAAGGGATGCAGGGGCCTAAAAAGAGGGCTGAAAAGACAGAACCAGTAAAAAACAGATAATAAACGAAAAACTGTCAGGATACTGACAAAGGACGAGTGGTAAAAACTAAATGTAGAAATAAAAAACATGAAAAATATTACCAAAAAAAAAAAAAAGACAGGCAGTGAAATGAAACAAAGTAAATGACAGAACAGAGAGAAGGTCACTGAAAGAAAAAATCCAGAACCTCTTTTAAAAGAAATCCTGGTGGTCAACAACAAAAAATACATTACAGAATGTGTGAATCTCCAAGTTGTTTCAATATATTGAAGTATTCTTTGAAAACTTTTGTGTATTATTGGAGCTTTAAAAATATGAAATTTAAGAATCACGCTCCTGAAGTACGTGTTTGAGAATTACCTCTTCTGTGTAACAGCTGCCTTGAAAATAATAATAGACTTCTCAGTAGCTCTGAAAAAATACAACAGCCAGGTGTTTCCATGGTGCTTCTGAAAGCCAAATAAATATGTACACCATAAATCTCCCTCAGACTTCTCTGGATTCAGGCCTTCCCCACTGTATCTTACCCCTGACTTCTGGATTCAACTGCAACTGAAGCAGCAGCAAGATAAGTCTGTTTTTCTATATTGGTCTCATAGCTACCTTGGCCCTGACCAGTCCTGCCAGTCTCAGCAGATATCACTCACACTGCTGTTTGTGAGGGGAATTTATAAAATGAGTCAGTGAATAGCAATACGAGATTATTTCATCAGCATAATTCTCATGAATTGCTTTCTAAAGGCTATAGATTTTCTTTCATGTAATTTATGACATTTTTATGTCTGCCTTGCTGGCTTTGAGTGGCTTTTTATCTTTAGACCAAACCCCTTATCATGGAGAATTTTGCAAAACGGTTAAAAACTGGCCAAAGTCAGAGCAGAGGGAGCGATCCAAATCAATGCCTTTCTGCTTGTAGTGTAAGGACCACTGCTGGACGTTGGGCCATAGGGTGATTGCTCCTAAAACAGTGGTAACATTTTCTTTCTGAAAACCTTTGTATATGACCGTGTCTGCAAACAAGTAAACAGACAAGTCCAGCAGTAAGAGAAATGACATAAACCTCATTTTTGTTTGGTTGCAGATGAAAACCATGACAGCAATAGAAGTAGTCATGGGTTTATTTTTTAACCTTCTTTCTGGATGGAAGGCATAAACATGAGTTTTAACCTCTTTGGTGTGAAAAGAAAAGCTATTTACCCTCATATTCATATGTAATTAATTTCAATGGTGGCACCACCCACAAATTTACACTTGATTTTTTTTAAGTACAAAGTAACAAAAGAAAAAAATCACCAAACCTACTCTATACTTTGTATTAAATATTAGCAATTGCATTCTAGCAAAAGCAGAATATTTTTCTGCTAAGATTAATGAGATGGTGTAAAAACTCAATAAAAGCTGAAATGCTTTATCACATATGAGATTTTTAAAGGTTTTTACTATGTACAGATATAACATTCAACTAATGTTATTCATGCGGTAGTGAATTGCTTCTGTGACCTAAATCAATGGCTGATAGGCCCTTCTCTGTCTCAGAATATCATCTTTCAACTTCTCAGAGTGTTCTATTGAAATATGCACCCCTTGGCTCTGTAATTAGATACTATCAGAGTGGTAGAAATATCTACTGTCCATTAAGTAGGCTGAGGCAGGAGTCTAGAGCGCATTACAAACCCTGTGCCAGAGATTCTTCAATGTTTAAATGCAGCTTTCATGATATCAAAAGAAAATGCTAAGAGAAAATGAACATATACATATATATGTATATATAATTTGCATATCTAAAAGCTTTGAGTTAAGCTGCTCACTTTGTAATTGGCATTATGTGGCTTATAGCTTGAATTGGTACAATAACTGAGTGGCAAGAATAATTGTGGTCTAACACTAATTTTCTGATCATAATATGGTTTGGACTTTTTGTTTTTATTTTACACTCACAAAAAGAAGAGAAGAAAACAGCTATGACTTTTTTGTAGAAGAAGTTCTGCAGACAAAAAAAGCAATTTAAGGATTTAATTTCTATAAGATTTTCAAGCTTTTACTAGCTTTTGAGTTCTAAAATGCTTTCAAAACACATACTAAAAGTAATGATACTTTCTGAAAGATTATTTTAAAGTCAAAACTATGAAAAAAATTTTCAATTTTTTTCTACATGACACTTCATCAGAACATACATGTTTTCAAAAATGTTTTCTTTAAATAACATTTAATGAAAAACATACTTTTCCTCAGGTCTTTGTTTGCATGACAACATGCAACATTTTTTGAATGAGATTGAAGGAGATTGAAGGTTTGTGTTGTAGCAAAAACTACAGTATTTGCCATCACAACAGCATGATACAATGCTAATGGAGTTGGGAACCAGTCCATTCTTCCTGTTGGTTGCCTGGCTCAGATTAAAGGTTTAATGTCATTTCTCAGGAAGAATCGATTCGCTGGTCAGAAGACCTCTTCCAACCAACAGACTTCATTGACATAATAATTTACACATACAGGAGGAATTGCAAGTGGTCCCCAGCCATGGAGTGCACTCTTGTTATGAAATAATGTTCCCTTTCACTTTACCATTTGCAGTTCCAACCCTTCATGGGCTCTCACACAGCAAAGCACAATTTGCGCTTAAATTTAAATTTACATTCTCTCTTAACTGCTTGTTACATTAAGATTACAGTCCTGTTTGCATTGTCTTCAAGGACCTGGCACTACATCAATTTTCAGTAAAATTCAGAACTTTACTAAATTCAGAAAACTGCATTTTATAGAAGCTGTGTAGAATGAAGACTGATTTCTGCAATAGTGCAAGTCGTATACTCAAGTCAAAGCATGTACTGACTTTCTCTTAAATGTATACCTTCAAAAACACTATACTTTTTCTTACATGGTTTTGGTAATTAAAGGGACTATAACTGCATGACTTGTAGTCTGTGACCCCCTGGGGCAATGGAATGATATCACCAGTTACCATCCTCATAACCATCGGCAAGCTGCGAAGGTCTATCAATACCAATTTACAAGTGAGGACATCAAGATCTGCACTCCTAAACAAGGTAGTTAGAGAGCCTGGGAAACTCCCAAATATAGATACTAGTTTTGCTTTCTCTAAGGAAGTGCTCAGGTCACTGTTTTGCTCAGCTTTTAAAACAGCACAAATACCTGTGTGGCTTTTGTGGGGCTGTATGCTGTAACTCACCTTCCCCACAAACAGCAGCCCTAGGAATACGTCAATTTCTAAAAGCCTGAAGCACAGGTTCCTCTGCCTGTGTCACAACTCACAGCATGAAACATCTCATTTTTTCCTGTTTGCATTTCACAGGGCTAGATAACCCGGAGGAACTGGTCTCAGTTATAGAGGAGGGCTGTGATCCAGCAATGACTTGAATTCTCTGATCTTCTAACTCCTGGGCAACTGTTGTCACTCTTAACTACACCCATACCACATACTGCTGACTGTAAAATAGCAATTTTACCTCCTGAAGGTGACATCCTCAAAATTGTTCAACAGTAGTGTAAAATAGATATAGGATGCAATTATACCTCAGACATTGTTATAGTATATTTATATATGTTTGTAATTAATTTGTACTTTTTAGGCTGTATATCAATTTTGGGGATGTCAGATGAAAATAATAAAAGTAATAATAATATTTCATGTGATATTTATACTGTTCCTTTCATCCTAAAATCACTTGACAGTATACTAAAAAAAAAAAAAAAAAAAAAGGAACGCTTTCCATCCTCTGGCACCATGTATATGTGTGGTGTTACCCTTTCTCTTCTGCAAATAGTACAATATAACATCATCTCTCTTTTTCTGCCACTGCAGACTTTCCCACATATTTTCTGGCACAGACTGCTGTTCAAGGGATATCAAAGTGTTCTTATTTCAAAGCAGTAAAAGTACTTATAGTACCACAGCAAAGGAGTACAGGGCGTGACCTGGCCTCTCCCTGCTCTTTGCAATGCTTCAGCCATCTTCAGGTTCAGGAGGTACAAAGACTGCAACTGAGCTCACCTCCCAATGTCCTTATTACTGTTCATCCAGCACACACCCATACAAGCAGGTGACCTGAGCTCGGATAAGAGAACAGGGTTCATGGTCTCTGCTAGACCCTGATGCCTCTGCTTCTGTACAATGTGCAGTCAAACTGTCTCATACAGGTGTGGCACTGACTTGGGGGGAAAAGCAGTTTCTCTTCAACAAGGCACAGCAATGCTGTGAAGTCAGCCAGCATAAAATTTATTTCCAATAAATGAAAAATATGTTCTAATTAGTTGAAAGAAGATCCATTTCTGTACATGCCTAACTGGATTTTATTTATTAAGTGTTGAAAGGTCTATCAGTATTTTCTTATTAATTTATTTATGCCATTCTGCATATGATATTAAAAAAATTAAATGTTCAAAAATCAGAAGCAAAAGATGTTCCTGTGATTAATTCTAACCTAGTCTGCAATTCTCCTAAGAAACAACTCTGTAATATAATAATGCTTATTTCTCTCTTTCATTTGCTCATTTCTTATTTCTTTCTCCTCATATTCACCAATCTGACATCTCTGAGAAATTCTTAAAATATAAAAGAGAGTATCTGGGAAGACTCTTGGAAATGTTACTCTAGTTTTTACCAGTTTGTAATAAAGGAGAAGCATTTCTTTGTTGTGTAAGGGCACTCCCCACAAAGACTGAAGGGGAAGAGGCAGGAGCTACTGAAAACAGTTTTTTCCCCAGCAGTTTACATGAGGCATTAGAAGTTGTTTGAAACAAGGACTGTCCATCAATCTCCTTTCACATTGTACAGTTCTTTGAACCATTCCTTTATTTAGCAGAAGCTAGACTAGTTGTATCTAAACTGTCCTGTGACAATTATGAAGCTACTTCAGATAGAGTAGTAGGAAGTAGGTTGAGACAGGTAATAGCTGAGCCTATTATTATTATTTGAAAACCCTTCATTGTTGCAGAGATCTCTGTGTTCCAGTTTGCTAGTGTCCTCCTCCCCTCTCATCAGCCTTATAAAGAGAGGAAAAAAAATGCAATGTTATGGAGCACAACGCAAATAGCAATAAAATATTAGAGCCAGACACATGGTTTCACAGGTAATCTTTTTGCAGTTAGCCTGTAAAAAAGTTTGATTGCCAATGACTTTGAAATTTCCGCTACCAGTACAAAGAAAATCATAAAATCATAGAATGGTGGTTTGGGTTGGGAGTATCATTCAAAGATCACATAGTTGCAGCCCCCTTTTATGGACAGGACACCTTTCACTGGACCAGGTCACTCAAAGCCCCATCCAGCCTGCCCTTGAAAACTTCCAGAGATGGGGCATCCACAACTTCCCTAAGCAACCTGCTCCAGTGCCTCACCAATCTCAAAGTAGAGAATTTCTTCCTAAATACCTAAGCTAACTGATAGTTTTTCTAAGTCTTTCTGTTTGAAGTCATTCTCCCTAGTCCTATCACTACATCTTTATGACTTGGCCCATATCAGAAAAATCCAACACATAATTCAGTATAGTGCAATTTTCTCAAGAGCATTAGCCAGAGAAATTTATTTCAGAAAATTTTCATCAACCAGCACAATCACCATGCAAAAATAACATGCAATTATTTTTTTAGGACAGGCAGATTCAGTTCTTTGCCATTTACAGCAGGAAACTCCCAGTGCAATATTAAGGCAGCAGTCAGGAAATGGCTACACCAAGTTTCAGCAAGGCTTATGATAACTTTCTCCTTCATTTTCAAAGAATGCTGTGAATGCTGTGGGATCTCACACCAAAATAGACAATTGAAACTTCATATATCTAGTTGGTAACCAAGATTCAGCTTTGTAATAGTAAATGTGATGAAGGGAATGCTTTGTCATTTACAAGGCATTCGCTACATAGGTATATTTCATAAAATTATTTTCTAGCTCCTGGACTACAATTCCTTGAGCACACATCAGTGACTATTCACCCAGATAAAGTTCCATAAGAGTTTCTCAGTGTGTGCATTTTACAAAAAAATACGGTGTTTTCTTGTCAGGTGAGCAAAGTGGTCTCAGACCACATGGGAAGTACACTTGCTTTTTCTGATATTGATCTTCATCTTCACTGCTGAGAGCTTCAGTGCTTCTCAGCCTTCAGTGGCAGGACCATGTCACAGTCCAGCCTCGTTCTTTCATCTGTTAGTTCAGTAACTGTATTGTCAGCTCCGAAGCTAACTGATTGGGAAAGGAGAGCGTAAAGAAAGCTAATAATTGCTCTGATGCTGCTTATCAAACAGCCAGTTCATCTGTTACTCTCCTTATCAATTCATTTAAGAGTAAAAAGACTTCTTACATAAGAAAAAAGGTGCTGGGATTACTTTACTTATAAACACAGTATTTGCAAAATGGCTGTTCTGAGACAGGGAACATGTCTCAGATGATGTTAAGACATTTTTTTTCCAGTAAAAAAACCTCAGTTTCTCAGTGGGGAAATGCTGCTGTTTCTGATAAGTAGTTTTTGCTATTCATAGCTGTTTTACAGTATATTTAACATGAACATGCCTAATACCTACCTTAAACTATACAGAAAACACCATTGCCCAGAGAAGTCGTGAATTCCCCATCCCTGGGAGTGTTAAAGTCCAGGTTAGAGGGGACTCTGAGCAACCTGGTGTAGTGAGTGACATCCCTGCCTGTGCCGGGGTGGTTGGAACTAGATGATCTTTAAGGTCACTTCCAACTCAAAATGATTCTATGATTCTACATAATGCAAACTCCAGCCAGAACCAGTCCTAAAAATGGATTTTCTTCGGCATTGGATTATGCCGTATTTCCCCTCTGCGCTTACTCTGTATTGCAAGACTGACTGTAGTGTGTCGTAACCTGGCAGCCAACCAGGGAAACATTTGTTTTCTACAGGTGCAGTGCTAGTAGGAGAGCTAGAAGCTAGTGTTACTGAGGTTTGATTATCTGCTAGGTTTGATAAATGGCTTTCAGCTGAACAATCTGAGTGGTGTTATAAACAATTTCTCTTTGTTTGATGTAATCGTTGGATCAGGAAATTGAAACCCATAATTCTGCAAAATTGTGTTACAGTGTTACAGGAGATATTAGCTCCCTGATCTGCTTCTTGGGCCTTTGACTGCATAAAACAAATGCTAATTAGGAATGCTTATTACATTTTAGTACCACTTCTTAAGACCTAGAGTGTACCAGCCAGGTGTAGATGAGGAGTTAAGTTTAGGAAAATTAAACAGTAAAAACTTCACAAATCTTGTAAAATTTCAAATTCCCTTGTGATCAAGACTGAAGTTCTGGTGGAAATTATGCTGCAGTTTGTTCTTCTGGCTAAAAGAAAGTTACAAAGAAAATTCACCATAGATGTATTTAAATTACAGGTATTTTAAAGCTGCATTCGAAAAAAATCAACAAATGGATTATTCTTAGTATTGGTCATCAACAGATGTAGTTGAAATACAGTGTAAAAAAACCCCTACATGCTCCCATTTATCTGGCTTAGCCAAAACTTATGAATTCAAGCTGTAATTGAAAACTGCTGTTTCCCTTGTCCCTTTTTCTCTCTCTACTTCAGAGAGCTGACCAGATTGCAGACTAAGCTTCACTTTCCCTCCAGCAAGCCTGATTGCTCTTCATCTGTCTTCCAGATCAAAGTCCTTCTTTTTAAAAAAAGTTCAAAAATAAACACCCAATTTTCCCACATCTCCATGAGAAATTTTACTTCCTCCAATACTGCCAGCATACAGAAGCCTTTCTTCTCTCTCACTTTTGGCTTTATTCTCTCAAGACAGAGTACTTCACTGCCACACTTGACATTTCTGGCAGCTATTGAGGAACGGATTTAAAGCAGTCCTCACCTTAAGAGTAAGGAGTTACATAAGGTCAAAATTACAAGCCTGTGCTGCAGGCAGGTTGCAGGAGTGGCTGGAAGCTAGAGATTTCCATGGTGCCAGCTCAGAAGTAGATGGTACCTCCTTAGGGGACTCACACTACTAAGCAGATAGATATCCCCAGCTGAAACTAGGGGCATTTGTGGAGAACACAGTTTTCGGGTTTCTTCTGGGCATTTATACTCACTGAAAGTGTCACACACATCTTGCCCTTTCATATGAAGATCATTGCCATGAATTGCCATGGAGCATGGACAGTGCCACCATTTCAGATGAACTCTGGCCGTCTGGCACTTTGTATTGGTTGCAGTTTATGTCTGAAATGTGTTGAATTCAAAGCATTACTTCCTTCTCTGGTTGTTGAGGAATTCTCTGAGTCCAAGTGAACACATTTACCTAACCATCTTAACAAAAACTGAAAATACAGAGTACTTAAAATTATTGCAGAGCTTGTCCACAGCCAACACATCAGCTTAACAGGCTCCCAAGCAATATTCCAAAAACTGACAATCACAGGTCTCGCATTTTCCTCCAACATCTCTGTGAATGCAGATAGCAGGAAGCTTTCTCTAGCATCTCGTGGATAAACTCAGTTTTTCTCTACAAGTAGTTGATTTATTTCCTGAATTCCCTCTACAATATCAGCAATCCTATTTTATTCCTCTCCACTCAATCCCATATATTTGCAGTCACAGGCTTTGTATAATTATCACTAGAGATTTTCTGAAAATTAATTACTTTCAGTATCTACAACCCAGACAGTATCATTTGCCATGATCTTGGTTTCCACTAGTTCTGGTTCTTGGTTAGCTTCATCTTTTCAGATATGCCTACAGAATAACTTGACAAGGATGCTACATAATTTCATCCTATCAACTTTGTGGTTTCTCCAAAGAGACTTCAGTTACAAGAGGGGAGGGGAGGGGACGCCTTTGCTTCCCCTACCAATAACCTATAGTGTTTTGCCCATTTACTCCGAGTATCCACTCATCAGTTTTCTATCTCACCTCCTGCACTGCTTGATAGTTGTTTAAAAATCATCAGATAAAAAATTTACTAAAATAATTAAGTACTTGATTATGTTTAAATAATTTGCACTAAAATTCACACCCAGTCTGCAGAAAACATGGTAGCTGTGAAGCATGGTGGCATGCCAGTCTTCAAACTGAAACTTCCCTCTTCTGCAAGAAAAACATTATTTCTGGTAGATATGGCTTGTGTTGTGACAGGACTGAACACAGTTGTGATGTCTAAAAAAATGTACAGCATTATGTTGTTGCATGAATCCTGTGACCACTTGGAGATATTTTAATTTAGGACTAAATTTTGGCTTGAACTCTCATTGCATATTAGACTCATTTTGGCTCAAGTAGCATGTCTGATCTGTGCAAAACTAAGACGACACAGCCTTAAATTATCCCAGTGAGGGTTATGACTGTGTTACATCAATGAGAAAGGAAAGAGATGAATTTCTACTTTGGCTGTTTTCAGCTGTTTAGCTGGAGACAGTTTTCTGAAGATTTTGCTGACAGAATATCAGCATAACAGTTTATGCAATGTGCCTTTGACATGAGTAAGATACAGTGATTTTAAAATATCTGGAAAATTGGGAAGTCAAACTAAATGTGAAAATAAAAAATAAAAAATAGTTCACAATTTCTCATTTCCACACATTTTTTGTGGACAACACAAAGTTAGAGAACAGGCAAACTGGAAGGTGACTGTTACTTCAGTGTACCTTGAAAACAGAAACTAATTAATGTAAAAGAGAAAAAAAAAGTCTACTGCATGTCACCTAAAGAAATGCTGCTATCAGTAAATTAAAAATGTATGGCTTGAGCTGCATAGCATCTGCCTGCCTGAAGGTGTGTCTGTAAATAGTGTGGAAGACCAGAGGACTGAAACAATGGATCACAGATGGGTCACGAAAAGAATGTTAGTATTAATTACACAATTCTAAACAAATTGAAAGCTCTGGAAATTTGAGAATAAGTCTTTATTCTTAGAAGAAGATTTGTCCTAGATTACATAATTTAATTTCCTGTTGTTTAACAGTTATGTGTTACCACATGGTGATAACAGTTATATGTAGGGGGTATGAAAAATAATTATTATTCAACATCTGATCAGTGTTTATTTCACTTCTATCTCTTTATCACTAGCAACAGGGAGAAACAGACTGAGCAAAATGAGAATTGGACTTCTAAAAAATGGAACTTTTTCTCAAGTTTAAAAAACATTGTTCGATTTATACATTCTTTTTTTTCTGGGCTATTCTGTTTTCTGTTTCTATTCAAAACAAGAAGAAGGGCTGGAAATAAAAGAAGAGAGCATGTAGGTCAATTTGAAAGAGTTCTGATTAGCACTTAGTGTTTGGTCACTTGACAAAAAAAAACTCTAAACTTGCCTATATGTGGTTGTAGGTACGAAATATTTGAATAAATGGCTAGTATTATTGTGGCAGTATTATTCTACTGTCAGTTCACATCTTTGGAGATTGCTTTCTAATAATATGAGTAGGATTTTTCAAATATGTTTAATTCTCTTGAGAAGAAATGTTTTGTTCTTCTACATGCTCAGACTTCGGTGGTAATTCTATTTACTTATGTACCATTTCCCATGATGACACCCTGAACTGTTATAAAAAAGCCCACAATACATTCGTCTTAAACAGCAGTTGTAGAGCCAAAATTCTATTTTCTCTTGTTATAAGCACTTTTTCATTTTGCTTGTTATTTACCACACTGTTCATGATGTTTGAACCTATGTTACCTGTTCAGGGAGGATCACTGGGCAGTGCATGCCCTTTTTGAGAATATTCTGTAAGAATGGCTTTAGTCAGAAGTGAACTAGAGCAGGACTTGCTGAAAACGGGCAGATAAAGATGAAGGAGTTCAATATCTCAGATCATGTGGAAAAGTTAGCAAACAACATGGCCAAATGAGTCCTGGTTTGAGCACACTGGCGCTGTCTGTCTGTAATCACTGCTGCTTCACTTGATAGAATATTTCGTACTGCAGAGAAAGACTTGTGTGATCAGCAGCAAAGGTTGTCATGGAAATTACTATGTCAACTCTGGCCCATTTCTTTTTAACTTGGCAGTAGTTTTGGAATACCCTGTTTACTATTCTCTGGAAAGGCAAATGAAGTTTTTAAAAAAAAGGTTTCTATCCCTTCTGTCTTTCTCTTTGCTCCTCTCTTTCACCAGTCCCTTACTCATTATTTCTAAAATATTCCTTTGGTATCCTTGGACTGATGGAGAGACTGATAGATGCTAATAATAACGTGATAATAATAATAATACATACATACATACATACAGGGACCTCTGACTCATTTTACATTTAAACATAGCCAGGTGCAGTTAAGTCATGCAGTGATCCCCTTTGTAGTTCGCAAATATCAGTTACAGTTTGGTTACTTAAAAGGCATTAGTGATCTATGAAAAATGTATTCTAGTCTGTTGAGCTTCTTACAAATGCGATTAATCGTATTTCTGACTGGAGAATAAGACAGTTAGCTGCTGAGATCCTGCTTACAATATTACATGGCTATTCCTTCTTTATCAGCTATGTTTGGTGTGGTAAGTGGGTCTGTTTTCCCAAGACATACTTTCAGTATATCAGAATATCATCAGAAACAGAACAATAGCCTTTGTATGTGTAACAATACACATGCTCTAGTGTTGCAACTGATGTTTTTTCCTAGCGTTAGAGAGAATCAGCAAGTAAAAACTTGTATTCAGGAAAGCTCTTATCAGTTACACTTAGCTCAGTTGAAAATTTACTGGATTTTCATTAGCAGATTTCTCAGCCTTTCATCATGGATTAATTATACACTAGAGTCAGTCTTACGCAACAGAACTACTTCTGCTCACTCAAAAAACAACTAAAGAAGGTAATAGCATAAGTGAAATAAAGTGTCATTCTCCACTGCAATCAATACCAGAGAAAATTCAAAAATTACAATTCATTTTTCATAATTTACCTTCCTAAGCAATAAAAAGAGAAGAAAGAGTTAAATGAATTCTGGTTTTGATTTGTGATGCACACTGGAGTTTTCATGTTTGGCAGGTAACAAGCTTTCTGTCAAAAGTGATTTTATCTTTTCTGTATTCCTGCAAATGGAAGCTGAAATGAGATGCACTAAGATCTGAAACTCCCAAGGAATGTTGAGCAAAATTGGGAAACCACTACTCTCCCTTAGTTTTTATTTCCAAACATCTGGCAAATTATGTACTTCTTCTTTCCTGACACTTTATAAAATTTAAAGTCTACCTGAAAATGTTATTCTCTGGGCTGAGATAAAAACAGGCTGTTCTGTAAAAGTTGAAATTGTCATTTGCACTGCACAGTTGAAGAAAAAGCCAACTATTTGTCAGGTGAACATGGAGCATTCTTTCACCTGGGGTCACAAAGCACTTTGCAACCTGCAATGAATTTTGCACAGGTCTTAGAATGAGGCAAAGAGCAAACTTAAGCAGTGATTAGTGCACCAAAGTGCTGATTCAGTCCTTACTTCTCAATGAGAGCTCTATTACTCAATATATGGAAGTAAGGAAAAGGAATCTCTTGTAGTTATAACACTACTTTGTTCTCTGTTAGTGCTGAGTGATGAAGGACCTGGTTTCCCTGCTATATTACTTAACCTAATTGGAACTATGCTCTCAGCTACCTCATCACTTAATAATACCTAGGGATTTGGTACCTTCATCTTCAAACTCTGAATAGTTAATTACTAGTTATATATTCAGTATCCATTTTTTAAATTAAAGATCCATCTGCATTGCACACATAAAGTGCTTCATTTCTTTTCTTAAGCAATAGATTTCAAAACTAAAGGCAAAGAGCTTGAGATTTTTATGCAGATATAGAGGATACAACTCTTAGACAGCATACATAAACCAACTCTGCCCTAGAATACTCTATACCGTGGCTGCTAACCTTGATATATGAAAGGGGACAGATGGCTCATCCACCAGTTCTGTGTGAACAAAATGAAATACAACTTCATGGAGCAGAATTATAGACTTTGTTCTCGGAAAAAAGCTAAGGTGTAAGCTTTTGGTTTGGTTTGGTTTTTAACCATACAGGCATAATGTCTGAAAATCAGAATATAGCATGTTGTATGCTTTATACTAGCTCCTAAACCTGCTAGTCAAAATAGCTGCCAAGTTAGTTAGTCTGTATATATCACCTCTGCAGCTGGACTAATTTTTTAGCAAGGTCAGTGTGAGCAGCTTTATGCTTTAGTCTGATACAGGATTTTGCCCAGAGATATTTATTTGTTAAATAAAGCAGAAACTAATGTTCAGATAATCATAATTTTCATATAATAATGTTCTTACAATAGGGCTAGGATCTATATTGTGTCATAGAGTTAAATATGTTCTGGTCAAGGAATAAGACTACAAATGAAGATGCTAAGATTATTAAATTGGCTATCTGCTTTTCTTTCAGAGGAACATTTCAATGGCTTCTTTGCATAGACATCATTTAACACCCTACAGCAAGAAAAATTAATAACAACATTTATTCTAATATCTTAATTTGTCTTTAAACAATTCTGAAACTCCAGACTGGTTGCATTTCTGCCAGCTGAATAACCTTCGGCCAAAACGAGAATTGAGACAGCATAAAAAAAAAGTCAGAAAGTTTGCTAGACATCTCTCCTTTTTTTGAAAACTCTTGCCCTTATCTGTTGTGACTGCAAAAGAGAACTGCTGGAGCAGCTGATGATAAAACTACCTGGCTGAAGGAACTACATGATTCAAGTCTACTCTCAGTCAGTAACAGCAAAAAAACCCCAGATAGTATTAGTCACCTGTATCCAGCTGCAAATACTGGCCACTAATATCATTCTTCCACCCCACACTCTCCTACATGAAGATGCACAAGACCATCATGCACCAAGCAGATAGGTTTCCAGAGGGCCTGACCACCCAGCAGGTACAAAAATAGATGCCATGGCAATATTTTGCAGAGTTAGATGAACAGATGAACATGTCATTTATAAACTGCTGCCTCTCTTAAATCTATATGATACCTTAAGTTTGGACTTCGAGGGGCTGAGTAGGTGCTTATATTTTTGAACCACAGTGGGATTTGGAACAACCAGATATACCCACTGCATGTGTGTGAATCTGACTGAAAGCAGTATAGAATCATAGGATGGCTTGGGTTGGAAGGGGAACTTGAAGATAATCTAGTTCCAAACCCTGCTGTGGGGAAAGACACCTTCAACTAGACCGGGTTGTGCAGAGCCCCATCCAATCTGACCTTGAACACTTCCAGGGGTGGGTCATCTACAGCTTCCCTGGGCAAGCTGTTCCTGTGCCTCATCACAGTAAAGAATTTTTTCCTAGTACCTACTGTCTTTCAGTTTGAACCCATTCCCCTTGTCCTGTCACTTACATGCTCTTGTAAATAGTCTTGTCCCATCTTTCCTGTAAGTTCCCTTCAGGTACTAGAAGGCCACAATTCAGTCATCCTGCAGCCTTCTCTTTTCCAGGCTGAAAAATCCCAGTTCTCTCAGCCTATGCTCATAAGACAGGTGCTCCATCCCTCTGATCAGCTTGGGGGCCCTCCTTTGGACTTGCTCCAACAGGTCAGTGTTCTTCTTGTGTTGAGGACTCCAGAGCTGGATGCAGTACTCGAGGTGGGGTCTGACCATAGACCTTACCAGACTATACCTGGAAAGGGGAGTTCTTAAGATGTGGATTAAGACCTATGACAGGTGGAAAGAACTCCAGCAAAGGTCTCATTTTTCACTGTGTCTATCAGTCTGTCTCTTACAACGTTCTCTGCTTGAACAACTATGAAATGCTTCATAGTTGCCTGTAGGGCTAGGAAGGAAAGTCCTTTGCATTTAGAGGTAGTAAACCAAGAGCAAGACATGAGAGGGTAGATAGGAAAATATCACATTTTCTTTAAAACACTGTAAGTTCAGTTGCAGGTTTAGAAGCTGACTTCTTTCTGTCTTACAGAAGTTGCAAGGAGAAACAGATTTTTCTTAAATAACAGTGTTTCACTCCTGTCAATTCCTAGTAGTTTTAAACCTTGTTAGATAATTAGCAATCAGTAGTATTCCAAACGAGGCTACTGAGAGTCAATTCCAAAGAAAAAAAATCTTTGCCTTTGAACCAGCATTGGCTGATTTGTCAATGCAGCACACAACAACACATGTTGTTATAAATGTGTGCAAATATTGGCCAGTAAGGCTTTTTATATTTCTTTGTGAGAAAAGGAGAAAGAACAAGTTTGTGTGTTATATTTCTGCAGTACAGAAGACATACTCCTCTGACACTGATGGATGGTGTTTCTACATAAAGTTCCAAAGCAAAATGGTACTAAGGTTGTTAAAATGCTTTCCACAATTCATACCAGCAATGAATGATAGTTTTTCTGTCTTCTTTCTTGCCATGCGTGAAATGAGTCTCTACCTCACTGACTCCAGCTGCTCATCTGTGACCATTTCTGTTGCTTTGTATGATGGAGGCTATAAAGAGTAGTGCTGTGGCAACCTCTCCACAATGTAACTACTGCATCAAGCAAAACACAAGATTGCATGTTTGGATGGGGAGGTGTATCTTTCCAGCTCCTTTTTTTAAATCAACAGGCTGGGGATGCTGTCCTATCTATTATTCCTCTGGTAAGTTCTGGAAAATTTCAGTGAGATTTGAGTTTCATGTTTTGTACTACCTAGCAATGGATGTTGCAGAAATGAGAAAGGTTTTTATGTATGAAAGCCATACCCTTTTCTCTCTGGTAGCAAATTCCATTCTAAAGAATGTTTTATTCCACTTCAGCTACAAAATTATGGTGCTGCCAAACATTGCAGTCACAGGCTAAAGCTCTCACCAAAAAAAAAAAAGCAATATCCTTTTGACCATTTCTTTCTTTCAAGTTGTTAATAATGTACCTTGTGTTGGTGCAGTATGTCTTAAACTGTCAACACTAGCAGAAAAATGTCAGAGCAAGCTGCTGACAGATCAGAGCAGTCTAGCACCATAACATGTATGGCACATATACATTTATATTTTCTAGCTTGTGTAAGCTTACTAGTGCATTTGCAAATCCTACTTCGAAACTGCAACAGCTTTGAGATCTGTAAACTAAAAAAAAAAAGGGAATTTTAATGCACTTAACTTGTTAGGAAATATATAAAGTTTTAAAAAAGGAGCTGTGTTTCATCCTCATCATTACCATATTTTTTCAGACGCACAGCTGTGCAGTCTGGTAACATATTGGCCCAGTGTAACCAAGTATTTGCTTCCATGTTTATAAAGTTTTAAGTAAAACATACTTCACCTAAGACACTCAGGTGCGATGAGGGCCCTTAAATATTTGGTTGCAGAGTAATTTATTGGTACATGGAATTAGGGGTCAGTGACCAAGTATGGTGCTAAGAATTAAGCATGTAAGACAGTTCATATTTATAGGCAATTTAGTTCATCTTTATATGTTCCACAGAATTTGTATTTGCTGTGTCAAAGGCATACAAGTCTCAGTGGCAATGCACTAACAGGCAGTCTGTTGTACCATTTCAAAGAAAATGGAACAGCCCCAAATTTTCTTGACAACCCTAGTTTTAAGAATACTTCAAAAGACATTTTCTCCTAATATTCCTGCTGAGTTACTGAGTTGAGATTCACAGATGGCAAAAGGCAAGAGTTATTGCTACTAATTAATGATTAAGACTAATCAGTTCATCTTTTTCATCTCTGTTGTAAGAGGCCAATTTTGAAAAAATCCTACTCTTAGAATAAGTAGAAGAAATTTCTGCACTAACATCCTAAGATTTTTTTTTATAGGCTGTTTGCATAACATGACTCTTTTTCAAGTTAGTTTGAAGTAAGATGAAGCATTTTTCATGTTAATTCAAAGATTGAGCACCTTATTGAGCAGTTCCACAAAGGGACATTATATAAGAATCCCAGAGCAGTACTTAGGCTCAGACCCAGTGTTCATCTGATATTCCAAGTCATCTACCAGACAGATAATTAAAAGTAAGAGGATGGAAAGCATATATGGCATTTTCTACTAATACTGTCTCATTTTATGACTGGTTTCAGCTCAGAGAATATCCTGAGGCCAATACGACTTAGGAGTCCCACTTAGTACAACCAGGAAGCATCTTTTTCCATTTGGCATTTGCATTCATTCCTTCAAAAAGAAAGCAAATATATTTTTAGATTTAAAGGCAGAGGATGAAACAAGGTGGCAGAGGATGAAACAAGGTGGTAGAACATGATTATTTGCAATCTCTCATGTCTTGGATACCTGGATTCAGTCTCTTCTCTACCTCTTTTCCCTAGCAAGCAAGTCACAGGCTACCAGCGTTTCTAGGATACCTCCATGTGGAAGAAATGTGACCACTGTACTCCTTAAGTGCAAGAAAGAAAGAAAGAAAGAAATGGACATCAAGCATGATGCTGAAGAACAGTAGTGTTTGGTATAGCAAGCCTGTGTTCAATTCCTGTTTCAGCAACTTACTCATGCTGTCTTGTTACTGCCTGTTTCAAAGTACAACTCCCACCACTGCCTCCTGCAAGACACAATTTGTAACAAAGCAGAACCTGCTTATGTACAGTTTGTGTAGGATCTGATCCACCAGGCATGCTCAGGGAACACCTACTGCATCAAGCCCTGCAGGTGAGACAGGCAATGGAACCTCTATTTTATGGTTCCCATAGGACACGAGTAGGAGGTAACTGTCATGACCTGTCAACACTGAGATGCTGAGGCACATGGCCAAGGCAGAGAATTAGTCAAGTTTTCATTAATGAAAGGCTTTTGCTGCCTTTGAGGCAAGGCAGCACCAAAGAGAGGTTTGGAGGATCTCAGTGTTGGAGCTTCATGTCTAAGTCCTTCTTCAGAGGCCTATGGATTTTTTGAATTTATATCTGAAGTCTTGATTTGAATCTCAAGTCTAGTACTACATATTCTGTATATACATATTCATTACAGTATTACCACAGCTTCTTTGCTATGTCCTTTCCCATGGAAGAGACAAGGCCAGTGTCTCAAGAACACTGACCTCATTTATGGATCCTTTACAAAGATCAAGACTGATCAGAGCAAGAATAATTTTGATGCCATGCAGTGCACTGGAAGGTTGGACAGATGTTCAGTACCTGCTAGTCAGACTGCCAGCATAAAAGCCTATCAATTTTTTTTCTACAATTATAGATTCAGTCTCGAAGAAGTAGTAAATATAATTATAGTTTTATTGCTAAGCTTCCCAATGTTGAGTGTATTGTAAAGTCAAGACATCTCATATTGACATTTTTAAAAAATGAGACAGCTAAGTCTTTTTTAAATCAAAGCTTGTATATCACTTTCAGTGGTTTAGATAGTTTAAAGTCTATTTGCTGATCATTCCAATTCTATGTCAAATATGTACTTCAAGTCCAACAGAAGCAAATCCTAAAATGCCAAAAATAGCCTAATAATAGATGTGTCTGACATCAGTGCCTTATTGCTGATTTCTACAGGAACATGAGAACATTAGAAACCAATATCCTAAATACTGACCAAACCCAGGCTCTGGTTAAAAGCTCACTGAACTGAACATTTTACTTTTTAATTCAGTGTGTCTGTTTAGACATCGGCTCTGGAAACCACTTGTTATAACTGTGAATTGAGCAACTGCATCAGCTGAATCACTGTCCCATGCAATGTGGTCACAGATCAAAGCCCTTCTGAAAGTAAAAAGGAATTGGTGAAAGGACGCTATGCCCTTTCCAGTAGTGATCCAGTTGTCCTTCTAACGCTGATTTTTCTGTAACAAGCAGAAACCTACTTTTCATAATCACTTGATCCTCTGTGTCATTACAATTTTTCCTGTTCTCCAGTGGATTTCAGTGCAATGCATTTCAATAACTGGTTTTCCAGACTTCCTAACACTAGGAAGATACACTGGACGTTTGTACCTCAGATACCTACAGCTCATTGGGATTTTATCTCCATCTATGTAAGTGGCATTACTGCAGCAAATGCTCTGTACAAGCAATCCAGCACATCTTTTTCTTTTGCAAGCTATGCCTATTTGAGAGTCACAGGGTAGTGTGTATGGATGAGAATATGAAAGAAAAGTTCAAGAGATCTTTTACAATCTTTTTCCAGTCCTAGGAGAGGTCTTTGGGTTCAAAGAGTTCAGTGATGCTGGAATGTCAGCACTGATCATCTGCCAAAGAGGTAAGGAGGACAATATCATGACTGCAATACACTAGTGAAAGTGCAAATCCCACTTTCTCATCTCCCCAGACTTTTGGGAATTTTAGTGATATATGGTCCGGAGGAGTACTATACAACATGCCACCCACCCTAAAACCTTTGTTTGTATGATTGCACAAGAAAATTTCCTTAACAACACTTTGCAGCATCTGCCTTCTTTGGAAGACAGTTGGTTTTGCTACTGTATTTCAATTTATTTTGTCTGTAGTGTTAGCTAGCCCTACTAGTTTTTAAGTCCTGAAGTGTATTAGCTTTTCCAGGTGTGAGAGACTGAAATTGGTTAATGGCTTAAACACCAGGTCACCTACAAGTAAAGAAAGATGAAAGTGAACTTAACCACCTCAAAAGCTCTTCTTCTCTTAACAAACTTCCACCTGATTCTTTCTTCTTTCCCACCTTTCTCCCTAAACATTAATAAGCTCATTCTTTATCAGGCTGAATAATGACATGCACTTTGCAACCTTAAATGTTAGCTCTACCTGAGAAACTGTGCTGGAAAACAGTGTAAAGACCAAGTACATTGTGTCTGACTCTTGGCCCATATCTCTGACGCTGTCCTTACAAAGGCGTTCATCAGGTTTGTTAACCAGGACTGCCCTCTCACAATAGACGTCAGCAGGCCATGCCTGAGAATGAGTTCTGTGACTAATTTAGCAGAACGTGACCTTTCAGAGGAGGCTGGAAGGCCAGTGCAGTGTGTAAGTATGGAAATAGAGGAAAATACCCTTGCTGAAGCAGTGAAAATGAGGGGAGACCCATATAAAACCTTTGGCTGAGCTCCATTACATTGCACATTGGGATGGAAACCCAGTCTGGCATGAAATTATCATTGTATTACCTAGTAATATATCAGACAACACAAGGATTTTTGTTCCTTGTTACCTGGAAGCCATCATAGGGATGGTCTAGTCATAAAAATTGTTCATGAAGAGAATTATATTTATCTCAAGGAAAAAATAACTATTTCTCTACTAGTTTCTATGGGAAAATATAGGAAATATTCATATAAATTTGCATTTAAATAGTATTCTAATATTAGAAAGCAAAATGTCTGGTAATGTACTGAAGTAAAACCACAAGTACTTTGGTAATGCAGAGAAGGGGCTTTTGCTTCTGACACAATTGGCAAGTCACGTCCCCAGCTCCGGAGCTGCTGACACTGTCAGTTTTAGTGTTTCAGCAGGAGAAAATGTCACTTATACCAAGGAGGTGCACGAACAGGGAGTCTGGGAGCTTCAGCTCCTTCCTGTTTTTCAAGCTTTTCAGTAATGCCTGTTTCTCACAAATAAAGTGTTCCTGGCTGTCTGACACCTGTATTGCCAGCACTGTGGGAGGCCACCCCCCAGGCCCAGTTTAGGTGCCTGGATGACACATGTGACTGTCCCTACCCTTCACCAGACAACTGGGGACCTCCCTCCCACCTTCCCCACCCAGGGTGGTTGCTATGTCAACACCCATCACCACCACCCCCCCAGGATGTGGTTGCTATGTCAACGGTCTCCTTGTGGCATCCACCCCTTGGAGGGAAAGGCTGGAGGGGTTGCCATGGAAACCATGCTGTCCTGAAGCATCAGTAGAGCTGGTCTCTTCCCCACCTTTCTTCCCCCAGAATGTTCTGTCATGCTGCTGAGACAATCCCCAGACATGTCCTGCTCTATCCCACATTCCATCCCCATGGCTGTGCTAGCCCCAGCTGCCCACAGCTGCTCCCACCTGCCTGGTAGCAGCTTCCCCAGCCATGCAGGGATGGCCTGATGGGAGACCTTTCACTGTCACAGCACTGGAACAGCTCTCATCTGGAGACATAGGCAGCCCTTGGACAAACCAATATAAGGGACTTAGCTCCACTTCTCAGGGAACAGTGGAAATGAGAAGTCACGGATTGTGCTGGTGATGAAGTTCTCAGTGCGTGACTGTGGGAAGATGTAGCAGGGGATGCACATCTATTTGGCAGCACATATACATTCTCAGACCAGGCTTGTATCATATAGCAACAACAACCAAAACCACCTCTTCATCTAGAAATACTTCCTGTATTACATCACTCTCTTAAAATTGAAAAAGGCTCCAGAAGGTGTGATTATTTTTTTTTCAGCTGAGTTTGTTGTGGGAAGAAAGGATCTGAACCAATTCTGTAGAAAGGCTGTAGTAAGAAAATGTAGGAAAAAATATTCAAAATCCCAAATATTTGATGGAACATTAAAATACACAGGAGTACTTTTACCACAGGTATTTGAACAGAAAAAAATCAAAGGTCTTGACTGTACAACATAACAAAGCACAGTTAATGAATACCTGCTTATCCCTAGAATATCTGAGCAAAGTGATTTGTTTTCAAGGATCTCTTCCCTATCACAGGGAGCATCTAGGGATTTGGAGAAGTAGCATAGTAGAGGAGTTTGCAGATATAGTCTGAAAAATCAGAATGTTGTCAATGCAGAAAACATTAAAAAAAACCCTAGTTTCAGAGTCACAAGGTGCTCACACATACTCAATATTTTGCTTCTTGCAAAGTTAATAAGTGATACAGCGAATGCTAAATAAGAAGTATTTGAACGCATATTTATCAGTGCTTAGGATAAGGATTGTCAAGAGTTCAGGTGCATATTCTGAGATTACAAACACCAGCTTTGACATTAAATATACAATTACATGGGAAATATACAATGAGTTCATCTCATATGAGTTCCTACTGCTGAATCATCAAAGGGGCAGAGATAGACTCTCCTCAGGGATAAGGGACACCATATACATTTTAACTATTGTTATACACCTGCTGCTGCTTATCTAAGAGAAACGTGTAACTGCAGATGACCTCACATAATCAAGAGAGTAACTTACAAAAATGCCCAGATCAAGAGATTTTGAGTTACACCTTCTAATAGAGATATCTTTCTATCTTACTGTATTTTTGAAAGAACAACACTTGTTCTCTAAGTGGTATTCCAGCAGGAAGCCTGGAACATGCTTACAGAAAACCAGAAATCATCCTCTAATCTCATGCTAAAGGCCATTACTTCATTTGTAATTTCAATCATATTTCACATTACAATAAAGCAGTTCCAAATCCATCTCAAAACTAACCTTTTTGCTTTGTTCTCCTCTGCGTTGACTGTGTAGCATAGAAAATTGGCTCACAGTATGATATAAAAATATGCAATCCATCATTGCTCTTCACTAGACTTCAAGCTTTATCTCGGGGGAAATAGGAACTTGTTTGTGTAGAAACCTAAAATCATGATGGTCTCTGTATTATTGAATATATGTCTTTGATCTAGTAGGCACTTAATGTAAGAATATACAGTTTTGTCTGGAAATCTGTCATCTAGACCTGCCTAAGCAGAAGCTGCTCAATTCCCCATATATTTTCCTCATCTGCTTTCAAAACCTGCCTTTCCTTTTCGACTTTACAATGCCCGTAGCAGAGAGTTCTTAAATTTAATTATGTACTGTATGAAAAACTGTTTAGTTTGTTTTCATCCGATAATTTAATTTTTCCCCTTTCTTCTGCAGTAAAATATTGTCAATAAAAAAATTCTTAGCACCTTTTAAACCAGTCATTATTTTACAGGTTTTAATTATGGACGTCTGTAGTAGACTTGTTTACATATAATTTTCTGATACTGTAAGATGGATATGCCTTCTTTTGAGCAATACTTTCTTCTGGCAAAACACCTCATGGAAATAGCACTGGTCCTAGCTATAACTCTGCTAGGAATTCAAGAAACATTGCAATCAAGGTACATTGATTTCAGTCCATGGGTCTTTCCTGAAGAACTTCCAGTATAAAACTGGAGATAGAAAAAGCAAGGTGGCGGGGACACTAATTGAGGTATGGATGTCTTCAAATGGGTCTGTTTATTTAGCTGATTCGAATTTCTTAGCTTGGTGTCGCTGATGTAGCAGAAGAAAGCATTTAAGAGGGAATAAGGCTGGTGAGTTGGTGTACTACACGTAGTGAAACAGCACAGAACAGTGGAATCAAATTTGGAGAAGAACCCAGACATCCATCAGTTAAAACTTCCTAATTCATATCTACTTAGAAAAATGAGTTTGTTACAAATTTTATCAGAGTAGGGATTTCAAGGACAAACTCTTCAGTGAATAGCTTGAAAGAAAGCAAACTACTTAAGTGCTATATGATGTGATGTTATGTAAAGAAAAAAAAAGAACAGGAAATTCGTCTTTGAAATTTCAACTTCCACAGGGATGTTTGTATTGACAAAAAGACTGTTATAATTTAGGTGCAACATAGAGGATAAATTCATATCCAGAAGCAAGAGAATGTTAATCTACAGCCATTTATAAACGTATTATGAAACTACTTAGTTACAGTGTAAGGAAGAACACAACAACAGTCATTAATATCAAATTTCCCATGATTTAAAACCACATAAATTTTTTCAAACAATGCCCTGAAGCCAGTTATAGGATAATTTAAGTGAACAGCATAATTCTAGATTATAAGAACCTTCAGAAAGAGTCTGGTTGCACACTTGTTGCTCTTTTGTATAAATATTAATGACTGAAAGGCTTGAATAGCATATATAGATAAATTGTATATATGAGCTAAATATTTTAGAACTTTTGTCTTGATTTTCTTTGATGTTTCTCTGACTAAGGCATTAGTGTGGCATATGCTATTTCAACTACAAATATTCTGCTCCTTCTACAAAATAAGTGGAAACCAGACATTAATAAAAGAGACCTCTGACTAAGATTTCATTCCTCTGAAATTTTCATGTGGGAAAACCGTCATTGCTGCCACCCTGCACCTAATTTGGTCTACTTTTCAGATTAAACAATAGGATTTGCAAGTATACATATTTACATGTAGGGACAGGAGATAACATCGTACACTCATTAGAATTAATATAATGTGAGTGGAAACGTGACACGGCCCTGTACCATGGACCTGTACACATCTCCAGCAAAGCCCCAGTTAAATCCTCTGTTACATTTCTTTGTTGGTCCATACATGGGAAACAGAAATTACATATTTCTACTCAGTAAACTTTAGGTTAATTTTAAAAACCAAACTTCACAGTCAGTTTGGAGTGTGGAGCTGTTTTATACTAGAAAGACCAATGAGCCCCTCTTGTGCAACAACAGCAAATGGATAACAATGGGAATGAAGGAGAATATTGAGAAATCATAAATGAGAGCAGTTTGAACAAAGTGAAGAATAATGTGTGGAATTAAAAGGGACAGATAGAGGCCTTACAGCCAGCAGAACTGCATTACCTACCTGAAATACTTTTGCCAAATTGTCAAAGAGAGCTTGACCAGCACTGACTTTATGCTTGACTCCCCTGACTGTGCCATTTTTGCTGAGGATGTTGACTCGCTTTGTACCAAATCCTTTCTCTTTAGTGGCTCTGACTAAAATGAGCAAGTCATCCTCCTCGTTCTCATTTTCATCACACTCAGACCCCATGTGTCCATTCTGCTGCCCGTCCACTTCGCTCAGCCGGCTGGTTTGGTCAGTCTCTGAGCTACTGGCATATTCGGAGTCCAGAGAGTCGGCAGGCTCCCCATCGGCGTACACCTCCTTCAGCACCCTCCCGCTGTGTGAGGATGCAACGCGGAATCGAACCTTCCTCGACAGCCTCTCGTTGTCTGCCTTCACCTCACTTTTAAACATTGCCTCTTCCATTGATATAAGCAGTTTGCATTGTTCCAGCGTGGTGCCCATTGCATTTGCCAGTTTGTCACACTTAACAACAATATCAGCACTGTTTTCTGTTGACAGGGGTTCTCATATTAAACTAAAGAGGGTTCCCAAGAAGCCACTGCTGTTCTGCAGTTAATAATAGATGCATTTGTACTATGGTTACCTTTAAACTAAAACCTGTAAAGTGATATCATTAATTAAATATTAAAAAGACATTGTGTACTTTTTAGCACTAAGGAGAAAGCAAGAAAGGGAGAAATTATATTCATGGATTAAAATAAAAATTTAAACTCACACATGAGGGAAGGGAAGGGAAGGGAAGGGAAGGGAAGGGAAGGGAAGGGAA